>NC_081140.1:1502410-1674910 GCF_958295425.1 Solea solea | reverse complement strand
CAGCAGAGAGAATTTGCAGTATAAATATGTATAGGTATATTGCACTTGTGAAAAATGTACAGTATATTGCACATGTAATTTACAGTATATTGCACATGGAAGTGAGGAATGAGGAGCCTGGTAATGTGTGGTCTACTGCGAGCAGTGCTTGTTGTACAGTCTAACAGCTGCAGGAAGGAACGACCTGCGATAACCCGCTCCTTCAGACATTTAGGATGTTTCAGTCTGTTACTGAAGGAGCTGCCCAGTGCTGTGATGGTGTCCTGCAGGGGGTGGGAGAGATTGTCCATCAGAGATGATAGCTTGGTAGCCAATCTCCTCTCTCCCACCACCTCCACTGGGTCAAGGGGACATCCAAGGACAGAGCTGGCTTTTTTAATCAGTCCGGTCCGCAGCTGTGATACTACTACAGCAGACCACGTCATCATCTTTGATGAGGCCGACAATTGCAGAGTCATCAGAGAACTTTTGCAGGTGACAGGAGGGGGAGCAGTAGGAGAAGTCTGCAGTGTACAGGGTGAAGAGGAACGGAGCCAGAACCGTTCCCTGTGGGGCCCCTGTACTGCAGACAGCCATGTCGGATTTCATTGCTTGAGTCATTACATACAAAATTGTTGAACTAGTTATCAAATTCTGTCAAGCTAATTTTAACACACTGGCAGTTTCATTGACATGAATACTTGCTTTTGAGGAATGGACTCTCCATTTTGAGCAAGTGACATGCTTTTGCACGTTATCCACTAGGTTTTGCAGTTTGCACTAATTGTTTTGAGAAATGCACCAGAGCGACTGAGAAAAACCGTAACAGCTGAGTGATCAGATTAACAGATGACTGATCAGATTAATATTTGACTGGACGGATTAACAGCATATCCTGTTAACACAAAGAATAAATTGCCATGGTAACGTATGCACTGTTGCTTTCGTGCACCTGACTTGAGGCTAAATTCAGCCAGGATAAATATAACGGGATAAGCAACAAAGCCATACTTAATCCCTTATCCTAGTTTGGTGAAACAGGCCCAGGTTTTGTTGCCTCATGTTTACTCACTCCGAAGTGTTGGGCTTCTTTGTTTCCATATCTTACCACGTAAAACACTTTGTAACATTTGTTAAGAAGAGTGCTATATAAATAAAGCTTATTATAGTTCCATTAGTGTCATAAACACACGATGAAATAAAAACAAACGAAAGACATATTTGGTGTCTGTCATGGAGGTGTTTTTGTAAAATCAGATTATTTTACAATTGTTATATAAATAAAACATGTTTGTTGTAAACCACTAAATAATAAATCATAGCATAACAAACTCAGAGTTTAACATTTACAACATTTATAACATGTATATGTAACTATACAGTGTTTACTGACAGAGGTGTAATTACTTTAGTTCAGTGCATCACTGCAGTGCATCCATGTATCTGTAATCTGCTCATTCACACACATCAATCACTTCCTGTTCAATACAAACACGTGCAGCTGTTTGAATGAGAGAGAATCAAAGGAAGGAAACTGCAGTAGAAGCATGTCAACACCAGATGGCAGACTTGGTTAAAACATCACTCTCACATACAGAAGACACTTTGTAACTAAAGTGAGAATAGACGTTTACAAACATTCAGCCATTCATTCATGTTCCACCACTTCATCTTCCTCTACAAACATACTAACTCAATCTTTAATGATGACAATGAATGTTTCATTATAACAACGACTTCATTATAACCACTCTGTGTAAACGTCTGACATTAGATACATTCACTTTACATTTATGAACACATGAATTGACTCAGTCTCACTTGTAAAAGGGCATATGAGTGAGTGGCATATCTTTGAAGCTTTGGCGACATAGAAATTGGACTCAGTTTTCCTAAGTAAACTGAGTTAATTTCAAGTGGAGTTTTATTTTTGTATTTTGCTTCTTGTTTTATTTGAACAGCATCCTCTGCCCTTTTTCTGCCCTTAACGAGCTGGGACGTGACAGTGGGTTTGTTACACAAACATTAAAATCTATGAGTGACTGAAGTGAGTTTGTTACTTGTGTTTGTGTGTGAAAGTATACAGTGTAACCATGTGTGAACAAACTTCCACTCTAAAGAATCTAAACGAGCTGCTTTTATTCCGTCCTCAGCCCCTTTTTGCTCAGGAGCATTTTGGTGGATAAGTGAAGGTTCACACCACCCACATTCCTCATGCTCTCATATTCTCACCCTGCCTGTCATTAGCACTGAGGCTAGTTATCATCACAGCTAACATTACAACATGTCAGGATGTTCCTGGGAAAGTGGCAACACTGTAACCTGCTGTAGTTTCTGCCCTGAAGTCACATGGAGCACGTGGGACGTTTGTAACTAAGAGTAAGAAAATTAAAAACACATTTTACATTTTACTCATGCTCCACCTTTTGTCTGTGCTCTCAATAGAAATGTGTGCTCACCTCTGTTGACCTTAGTTCACCTCCACTCACAAAATGACTCGCCTCGCCATCCTGTGCCCTTTGGTGACCCTAATGTGCGTGTGTGTGTCAACTCTGGATTTTGTGTAAATATTTTAATGAGCTGTTTCATCTTCCCTGATTCACTGTGTCATCAGTGACACCCTGTGGTTGTTCAGTATTTAAATGCTCTTCATTTGAGCTTGTGATGATTGATTAACTTATATCAAAGGGACCGCAAGGGGGCGCTGTGCCAACTACAGAAACGAATACAACATCTACAGAAACAGCAGAAACACTGGAGGTTGTGTTAATTCAGCTTTAAATGTAATCATACATTTGATCTACAAACATAACTAAAGAAAGTGCAGCTGATTTTAATTCTATAGTTTTTTCTCTTCACATCATTTGAGATAGTGGATCAAATCCAAATGAAACATATAAAAACAGACTCACAGTAACCATGGCAACAACATTGTCAGCCCTAACATCCACAATCCTTGATGGACACACACACACACACAGAGACTAATGCATATCCATTTCTCCTTTATTTCTGTTTCAGTTGAACTCTGGAGGAATCACCTGTGACGCTGCTCATTGAAAGTGTGCTGCTGGAGTTGTAGTTAATGGATTTCACATATTATGTTGACAATGTTAGAAAGATGTCACAGTGTAATAAAGTAAAAAGAGAAACAAGAACAAAGGGTGAAAAAAAGAAAAGTGCATTCATTGTAGAATGGGACCGATATCTACTGATACCTAATGCTCACTTTGTTAATGCACACCGAGACATCAGAAAACCATTAAAAGTAAATGTATGGTTACAGCAAGATAACATTTATGCTCAAATGCTGTAATAATTCATTATGTTCAATCATTTACTCCGATCACATTCTTGTTCTTCAGCTGAGAGGATCAGTGTATTTTACATATCATCATGTTGTGCTTCTAATGATGCGGTGCGCCCCGGTGTGCCGGTGTCTCCGGGTCCTCTGTGGCTATGTCCTTACTTTATCCATGTCACTACAGCACAGTAACTGCTATCTCATCCCTCCAGCACATAGTACTTCATAGTTGTACTTCTTTAACATCTGTTGTAGTGGGGTAAACCCTCTCGTGTTCCAAATGGAAAACTAAAACATCTGGTCATAAAAAACAATAATAGCGATGACAAGACTGTGTAAATAACTTCCACTGAGTCAAGGTCAGAACCTTATTTAAGTTTCCCTCTTTTGTTTGTCTTTTGTTCTTTTACTAAATTTGAAATGAAACAGAGCCAGGTTATGATCAACTCACTGTCATATAATACATGTAAATACTCCAATACACTGTTTTCAATCTGACAGATGTCAGGAAACCAACATTTCTTCATCTTTCAACTGATTTCTTTGCCTCTGAAGGAACAACAGATGAAATGGTGGTGGATAATCGATGTTGGCCTGAGGGCAGCTGTGGACAGACACAGAGATGTTTGACATTTGAGTTTGTTATTGTAGGAAACAGCCAGGCATGTTGCTTGTATGTGAAGTTGTCTGGAGTATAAGGATTTAAGTAATGACAGCAGGTATTTCCACTGAGCATACCTCAGAGACACTGGGCCTCAGCGTTCTCTCACAGGTCAAATCAGCATTAACACTGTTGCAAAATAGCACAGGATGTTCTTCACATTTCCACTGACCATGTTAAAGAAGTGCCAATATTTCATACCTAATATGTTTGATACAAGAACATGACTCATCTTTGTCTTTCTTCTGCTTTATTTTGTTTTGACTTCAGTTTATTAAGTTTATGTTGTTCTTTAATTATGACAAATACTAGTTTTGACACCAGCATTTTGGGTAAATAATTAAATAATTATCAATTTTCAACTTTTCAACTTATTTTAGTTGTTTTTTAAAAAGAGTAAAAGATTGTACATTAATAAATGGGTTGAACATTTTCTTCTAAAACTCTGGACAATAAGTGTTTCCTGGAGTTCTTCTCTGGCCTCAGGATTATGTAGCACTTTAGTGCAAAGATGCAGCCCAGCAGTCCATAACTAGAGGCTAAGATAGCAAACACTTCTGTGATCGTGGAGTACTTTCCTGCAGAGCTGATGTAGGCGGGAACAAAGGCTACCCACACGGCACAAAAAATAAGCATGCTGAAGGTGATGAGCTTTGCCTCATTAAATTGTCTGGAAGTTCGGACTCTCACATGGCATCAGTTTGCGGGGAGTGGGTGGAGCAAAAAACAGCCACACTATACAGATGATAACCTAAATAAAGAAAAAACAAGTTTGATTAAAAAGTTATTTAAGTTTACAAAGAGTGTCATTCCAAGTCTTTACCTGGATAAATGTAGAGAAGATAATGATTGCTTTTTGCTGTGCGGGCCCAAACCCGCATTTCATCACTTTTGTGCTTGGAAGTGTCGCCTTAAAGGCCATTAGCACCACGATAGTTTTCCCCAGAATACAAGAGACACAGAGGACAAATGTGATGTCAGAGAACACAGGAAACACAGAGTCAAGGAGAAGAGCAGCAGGAAGCTCAGCTTAGAGTTGTTGGCTCTGACAATGGGAGTGGTTCTGTGATGGATGAATATGAAGACCACAGTGCAGGTACAGAAGAAGCCAATTAGGGAAATAGTCATCAAGACAATGCCCATAGTGTCACGAAAGGAGAGAAATTCCACCTCTTTGGGGATGCAGGCCCATCCTCTGAGAATTGGACCAGAACTATGGCAGGCACCGCACACACTCAATGGCATCTAAAGGAAAGAGAAGAAGGCACATGACTTTTCACTAAAAGATGAGGTGAGAAGAGAAAACATAGCTGGCACGTAGGTTTTCCTCACTGGTTTGATTGCTAATCTCCCCAGCTGTCCAAACCACACAATCATGGCAACAGATAGGAAAGTTAGGTTTAATTGCTTTTTGGGTTCCTGGGGGACAAAATGCTGCTGCACACTGACAAGGGTACCTAAGCAAGAGGAATCACGTGCTACACTGCTCACAGAGCAAGCACACAAAGAGCTAAATGTCCTCTACAAATCTTAAAGTTAGTCCCTACTTTGGTTTGGTTTCCATTCCATATGAGGTTTTGTTCCTGAATTTGGAGCTCTTGTTTTCCAGACATCTCATCAAATTTACCAATAGTGATGATCTCCATTTCTCCATTTGCTGTCAGCTGCCAGTTAACGAGGTCATACATGGCTGCAGGATCACCATTCTCATCAAACTTCATTTCATCACCAAATGAGTTCAAGAATGTTTTATTTATTGAAGCAACTAAGAAAAGAAAGTGTTTCTGATCCTTTGTTTTTCCACCAAAAAATACTATTTTACAGCCAGGGTTGTATATTGTCTGTATCGGGACAGTGCTGGTCTCCTTTTACACAGCTTCTTATTGCTTGAAGAGCATGAGCAATAGCATAGACAGCCTTGTAGACATTGTAGGAAATCCTTAGCTGTGAAACATCTGAATAGATATTTGTCACATTCCTCAGTTCTTCTGTTCCAGAACATGGAGGTTTATGTTGAGTTTCACAGGTTTTTATTCAAAACGAAAAACTGGAAGTCAGACGAAAAGACAGCTGTACCACTAGATGGCAGTGTAACACAGAACATATACCCATTGTGAGAATTACATTATGACAACACTCCCACTTAATTTTACAATGGCATTAAGGCTTCTTTACACCAAGTTAGGCCAACATTACTTAAAAGCAATAATCAGCTAGATAAATAATGTCAAAAACAACAGATCCTATCAACACCTAAACTAGCAAGATCTATCTTTGCTCCTTTTTACCTTGCTTACACCTGTCTTAACATGTTCAACATCAAACAGTGGGCCTATCAAACTAAATTAAACAGTGCAAAGCCCAATCTCACTCCTGAGATACTCAAAATTCTGCCTTGTTAGTGGCTTGGTCAAGATATTCAATTTTATTTGTATAGCACCAAATCATAACATACATTATCTCAAGGCACTGTACATAGACAACATCAAGGAGAGCAGAGAAGTTCACACAATGAGCAAACACTAGGCATCAGTGGAGAGATAAAACTCCCTCTTAACAGAAGAAGAAATCTCTGACAGAACCAGACTCAGAGATGTGCAGTCATCTGCCTCGACCGGTTGGGGTGAAAGGAAAATGGGGGACAGAGGAGAGAAAGGGGGGAGAGAAAGGACAAGAGGGAGATGAGGTAGAGACAGAAGAGAGAGAGAGACCAGGAGCAGATACACAACAACTGTATCAAGTTACAAGTTTATACAGTCAATGATATCTTTTAATTATAGCACAATAATAATGGTGATGATATGTATGATATGGATAGCCTCGGAAACTGGATCTGGATCCTGCAACCTGCAAGATGAGAATACAGAGAGAGAGAGAGGGAAGGAAGAAGGACACAAACTAGGGAGCGAAAGAGACAAGGTTAATGACATATAAAAAGTCATATTCATACCCTGAGTGTGAGAGAGTGAATGTGCGTGCACCACAGGAAAATCCCCCAGCAGTCTAGGTCTATAGCAGCAGAACTAAGAAATGGTCCAGGTTTCTCTGAACCAGCTCTAACTATAAGCTTTATCAAAAAGGAAAGTTTGAAGTCTAACTTTAAATACAGAGAGAGGCGCCGCCTCCCGAACTGTCATTGGAAGCTGGTTCCACAGGAGAGGAGGAGCCTGGTAACTGAAGGCTCCGCCTCCCATTCTACTCTTACAGACTAGGGGAAAACAACAAGTAAACCTGTATTTTGTGACCTAAGTTGTCTGTTAGGGTGATAAGGTAAGACTAGGTCTTTCAGGTATGAAGGGGCCTGACCATTAAGTGCTTTTTACGTGAGGAGGAGGATTTTAAATTGAATTCTAAACCGTACGGGGAGCCAGTGTAGAGAAGCTAACACTGGAGTTAAATGGTCTCTCTTTCTAGTTCCTGTCAGAACTTGTGCTGCAGCATTTTGAATTAACTGAAGGGTTCTAACAGACTTGTTGGAACATCCTGATAAAAAGGAGTTACAGTAATCTAATCTAGATGTAACAAAAGCATGAACTAGTTTTTCAGCATCCTATAAGGACAGAATGTTTCTAATTTTCATAATGTTCCGCAGGTGGCTGTTCTTGAAATGAGTTTTATGTGTGAATCAAATGACATTTCCTGGTCAAAAGAAACTCCAAGGTTCCTCACAGTGGAACTGGAAGCCATGGTGATGTCATCTAAAGTGACAATGTGATCAGAAAGTTTTTCTCTGAGGTGTTTTAGGGCCGAGTATAATGACCTCAGTTTTTTCTGAGTTTAAAAGTAGAAAGTTACAGGTCATCCAGGACTTAATGTCTCTGAGACATTCCTGGAGTTGAACAACGTATGTTGTGCTTTCTAATAATGTTCCCTAGAGGAAGCATATATAAGGTAAAAGTATAGGCCCAAGCACTATGCCTTGTGGAACTCCACAATTAACTTTTGTTTGTAGTGAGGCTTTATCATTAACATGAAGAAACTGGAATCTATCAGATAAGTATGATTTAAACCAGCAGAGGGCAGCACCTGTGATACCAAGAGTCTGCTCCAATCTCTGCAGTAGAACATTATGATCAATGGTGTCAAATGCAGCACTAAGATCTAACAGGACAAGTAAAGAAACTAGACCATTATCTGAAGCCAAGAGAAGATCATTACTAACTTTAACTAGTGATGTTTCTGTGCTATGGTTTAATCTAAAACCTGACTGAAAATCTTCAAACAGGCCATTAATGCGCAAATATTCACAAAATTGAAAACTGCCTTTTCATATATAGGTCGGTTTATCTGTCTTAAGTACTAACTCAGATAAGAACTCAGAGAACTCTGATAGGAACTCTAAATAAGGTGCAGGTGGACGATAAACTGTGACTATCATAATTGGTTTCTGTGATTTCCAACTAGGATGAGATAGATTAAGAATAAGGCTTTCAAACAATGAATATCCTGGTTTGGTTTTGGGATTGATTAATAATCTAGTATTAAAAATGGCTGCTTCACCTCCTCCTCGGCCTGAGCTTCTAGGAATATGGGTGTGAAGAGGGGGTATTGCACCCCCGATTCACACACGGGATGGGACGCAACAAAGTGCAAAAAGCAGGACACAGCTTCGAGGGTTCAAGTGAAAAAATGGTGCTGGTTTATTGCCAAGTGCGCACGTGCACAAAAAAATTATAACAAAAAAAGAATAAAGAAAATACTTGGAAATCACAGAAATCAAACCAGCCCTTCATAGGCAAAACAAAACTCCCTTGGACTCCCAGTTGACTCGTGAGTGTGGGGTTGCGTTTGGTAAACTAGAGAAAGTATGGTTAACTAAATGGAATATGTAACTGAACCAGTGGGTACCTCACTGTTCGCTGTGTTAAGTAAATAAATGCAGTTGCTTGAACAGACGTGTGGTGGTTGTTTGTAGCCGTTAGCTTACCCGAATATGTTGATCAAACGTGCTACGAAACTCAGCTTGGAACTGCCGCCGTGGCTACCGCTGCTATGTGTCGCATGCTCCGGGCTAGATGATAAGTTCTGGGAAAACGAGACCCACGCTTTTCACAATGGGTATTAGCATGAGTGGGTGGAGTTGATTCATTTAGACTAACGTAATCTTCTTCATGTAACCAAGTTTCAGTTACACAGAATAAATCAATACAATTGTCAGAAATTAGATCATTTATTAAAACAGATTTTGAGGAGAGGGACCTTATATTTAATAGTCCACATTTAAAAGTGGTATTATTTTTACTCTATTTTATTGTTGGTATTAATCTTTATTAAGTTAGAATGTCTAACTCCTCTTCTGTTTGTTGTTGATTTATTAACTTTATTTACTTTGGTTTTTACTTAAGTAGGTCTAGGGACAGACACAGTCTCTATGGGGTTTTTAATTGGTGACTTCTCGAAAAGAAGCACAGAGAAGCATGAAAGACTGCAACTCTGTTTCTTGGTCTCAACTCTGGATTGTCATGGGTTTCTAATAAAAGGTCCTAAGCTGCTAGATAAGAGAGCTGCTCCATCCAAAGTGGGATGGACGCCGTCTCTCCTCATGAGACCAGGTTTCCCCCAGAAGGTTTGCCAGTTATCTAAAAACCCAATGTTATTTTCTGGACACCACCTCGACAGCCAGCGATTGACATGCGGCTATACATGTCATCACTGGTCACATTGGGCAAAGGACCAGAGAAGATTACGTTGTAAGTGTGCATTTGGACTATCTGGGTATCTCATAGGACCTAGGACCTAATCCTAGGACATAGGACTACTGGAATTAAGCTAAGTATCACTTCTGTAGGTCTTTCTTATTTGGTTGCTATTTCATTAATTGCTATTGTATCTAGCTGGGTTGCTTGACTTTTGTGACTTTTGACTTGTCTGTTTAGTCAAGGTGAAAGTTTTGTAAAGATATTTTGTCTGCTAGGTTCAAAGAGAAAGTTGTTATTGTTGCTGTTTTGACCTAGTTTCTATTGAGCCATCACCATCACCAGGTGAGAAGTTTCACTGGCTACAGGGGAGTGGCCAACACAGCTGAGTAAGATTTAAACCAGACCCAAACCAGCATTTGTCAGTGTGCATTTGCACTATCTGGGTATCTCATAGGACTACTGGAATTAAGCTAAGTATCACTTCTGTAGGTCTTTCTTATTTGGTTACTATTTCATTAATTGCTATTGTATCTAGCTGGGTTGCTTGACTTTTGTGACTTTTGACTTGTCTGTTTAGTTAAGGTGAAAGTTTTGTAAAGATATTTTGTCTGCTAGGTCAAAGAGAAAGTTGTTATTGTTGCTGTTTTGACCTAGTTTCTATTGAGCCATCACCATCACCAGGTGAGAAGTTTCACTGGCTACAGGGGAGTGGCCACTCAGCTGCAACTAATCAGCACCTAATCAGGTGTCTTTTAAAAAGCAGCGCTGACTTTAAAGCGGCAGCTTCAGTGGCAGACTCTTCAGACGAAGACTCAGGAGGACAAAGACAAAGGAGTCTAAACCGGAGTCTAACGAGGCTGAGTACCTGTCTGCAAGTGTTTTCTACCTTTCACATATGTGCCTTTTTTCCATTCCTGCTCATGTCTCCTCTCATAGATACTACAAACCTCACAATCACTCACAGCATCACCGTAACCTGTCCTCACTTATCTATCCCACCCGCTCCACACACATCCAACACCTTGTCGCAGGGGGCCTGTGGAACTGCCAGTCAGCTACCCACAAAACTGAGTTCATCTCTGGCTTTGCTACTGAGCAATGCCTGGACTTCCTTGCTCTTACTGAGACTTGGATAACACCCTCAAACACAGCCACCCCTGCAGCTCTCTCCTCCGCCCACTCCTTCTCCCACACACCCAGATCCACTGGAAGAGGTGGCGGGACAGGTCTGCTCATCAACCCCAACTGGACTTTCACTCTTTACCCACTGCCACACTTCTCTTCACAGTCGTTTGAATTTCATGCTGTAACTGTAACTCACCCAGTCAAACTAATCATTGTTGTCATCTACCGTCCACCAGGCCCATTGGGACACTTCTTGGAGGAACTAGATGTCCTCCTCTCAAACATCCCAGGAAATGGGATGTTTGTTCTTCTTGGTGACTTCAACATCCAGTCAGAGAAGTCATCCGATCTACTTCTTCTACTTTCGTCTCTCTCACAAAGCTGGCAACCACCTTGACCTCATCTTCACCAGAAACTGCTCCACCTCCGACCTCACGGTAACTCCACTTCATGTCTCTGATCATTTCTTCATTTCCTACTCCCTCCCACTCTCCCAATCTGATGATCTCATCTCATCAGATATTGCACTCTCTACCTCCTCTCTCTCCTCAACTGTTCTATCAGCACTTCCTTCAGCTGACTCCTTCTCCCTCATGCATCCCAACTCTGCCACAGACACATTCCTCTCTACTCTGTCCTCCTCTCTTGACTCTCTCTGTCCTCTTACTTCACGGCGGGTTCGTAAGTCCTCCCCAGCCCCGTGGTTGTCGGACTCATTGCGTGCTGAGAGAGCCACGATACGGGCAGCAGAAAGGAAATGGAGGAAATCAAAACACCCTGACGACCTGCTTTCCTATCACTCTCTTCTCTCCACCTTCATTGCCTCTATGTTGCACACTTCAATAAAGACGCAGTGTGGCTTCATTCACATTCTTTACTGGACATTCTGGAAATACACATGGCAATACACATCATTACGTTTCTGTCCAGCCGGATGCAGGTTATACCCTGTGTGCATCGGCTGTGTTTTCCATGTTAGTTTGAACATATATACAGACACAAATCACTGGCTGTTACATTGGCACCATATGTATGGTTTGGTATAAACATATAAACACCTAACACCCTCTATACCTATCCCAGTAACTTGGCTTAGCGGCTAACGTGGCTCATCATACATCATACAGTCATACTCATCATACAGTTAGCATTAGCTTTACCATTAGCGTCAGCTTCGGAGTTACAGGGATAACTTACAACAAAACAGAATTTAAAATGACAGGAATACTCGGCCAACTTCCTCGCCACCTTTATAACTCTTTGATATGTCTATTTTACCCGTTTCTCTTCTGCTTACCTGGAAATACACATGGCAATACACATCGTTATGTTTCTGTCCAGCCGGATGCAGGTTATACCCTGTGTGCATCGGCTGTGTTTTCCCTTGACAGAGTTACTCATTTGCGGGGATACTCCCTCTTGTGGCGTAAAGGCGCCACTACACCCCTGTATTGCCTGATTGCAGAAACTAGAGCACAGTGATTATTTTAGATAAAACAGAAAATATTAATAACATGAAATATTAAATAACAAAAAGATATGGGGGTCCCTTTTTATAACAATCTGAACTTATTGTCCTCACACTCTCCCCTCGAAAATTCAATGTCGTCCCGACATGCTGACACAAATACAGTCTCGTGTTGTAGTACAACCCCGCATTTAGAAATGTTATGTCCCAGTAGGAGTCAGAAAGTCCCTGAAGATGCGATACTGTTTCTGTAAACCATATAGCACTCATCTCCCGTTGATGCCATATGTTTGCAGCAGGCGTTATTGTGCACGATAACAGTCCACTGCAACGTCCATCACTAGCACGGGTGTCTGCATCTTTTCTGAGTAAGGCCCTTTAACATAGACATAACTTCCTATCTACTTCAAAGTGTGCTGGAGAGTGGTCACAGTGGATTACATTAGTCCATATTCACTCAAAAACAACCTTATTCCTACTCACTAGTCACATCTATATTACAGTTTTACTTAACTTAACTCTAAGAACTCTAAATTCTTCAAATGAACAGTAACATCAGCTTGACTTTAACTGTCTTTCAACTTGACTCACAGTCAACCTATGTAACTGCCATGGTTACCTATACATAGGACATGGTAGGCAGTCCCAACTTATTGTAAGTAAATATTGCTCTCGGTCTTCTCTGTCTCAAAGGATACTTTGTCATTCTGGTAGGCAACTGATCGTCATCTTCCTCGTCACTGCATGCAGACTCAGCAGACTGATGTTCTCCCTCAGTTCTTTGTGTGACATCGTCCTCCTCTTCCACACCTGTATCTTCTTCCTGTTGGTCCTCCTGAGGCTTTACAGTATCCTCTCCCAGATCTTCGGCCACTGAATCCCTGCCCTCCACTTGCAATCCGATGATTCCTCTCCATTCATCCTCTTCGTCCGAACTGTGTTCTTGTTCCTGTTGCTTACATCGCCACTTGCTCTTTTCCTTGTACTTCTTCCTGGATTCTGTGGACATGTCGATCTTCTCCACGGGCAGAAAGTCACATGGAAGCAGGAGATTTCTATGCATGACTCGAATGCGCCCCTTCCCCTTTTCTGGCCTGAGCTCATACACTGGACTGTCCTGATATTTTCGTTGTACCACCACAAACACCTGGCCTTCCCAGAACGATCTCAACTTCCCAGGTCCCCCCTTTTCATTGAGGTTTCGGACCAGCACTCTGCATCCAGGATATAACTCTGCACCATAAACTTTTCTGTCATAGAGATCTTTTCCTCGTCTGCTCTCCTTACCGGCCGTCTCTGAGGCCACCCTGTAAGCATCATTCATGCGAGCCTTCCACGTCTCAGCATAGTCCGCATGCGATGAGCTCTGGTCCTTCACTGTGAGACCAAACATCAGATCAATGGGGAGCCTGGGGTTCCGCCCAAACAGGAGATAATATGGTGCATAGCCTGTAGCCTCGCTACGTGTGCAGTTGAAAGCATGAACGACCTTGGCCAGGGAAGCTTTCCAGTCCGCCTTAGCTGTCTCCGGGAGATTTCTGAGCATGCTCAGTAGAGTCCTGTTGAACCTCTCCACCTGGCCATTCCCCTGTGGGTGGTATGGGGTGGTCCTGGACCCCTTAACTCCACTGAATTCCTGAAGCTTAGCAAACAGTTTGTTTTCAAATTCCTTTCCCTGGTCATGATGGAGTCTTGTGGGAAAACCGAATCTCAATACAAAATCTCCAAATATCTTTTCTGCCGCAGTTTTAGCCATTTTATTTCTGCAGGGGTAGGCCTGAGCAAATCGGGTGAAGTGGTCCATTACCACAAGGATATATTCATACCCTCCCTTACATTTATCTAAATGTAAGAAATCGATGGAAACCAGCTCAAACGGGTAAGTGGTGACAATGCTGGTGAGGGGAGCTCTGGTTGGCTTATTGGGACGTTTGTTTTTTAGACAGCTGCACACCTGTGTTATGTAATGCTCGACATCCCTCTGCATATGAGGCCAATAAAAGCGATCTCTGATGAGTGTCAAAACTCTCTCAACACCTAGGTGACCCATCTCTTCATGTAGTTCTTTATACACCAGGTCATGGAACTTCTTTGGCAAGATTAGTTGTGACCGGCTGACGGTCTTCCTGTACAGTTAACCCTCATCATCAATGCATAGTTTCTGTCTTTCTCTCACCAGTGCAGCTACTTCCTTGTTTCGGCCCTGTTTTCCACCTTTAGGCCAGTGATTAGAGATGACATACTTCAGCACTTCTCCTATCACAGGATCTTCTTTCTGTGCATCTCTCAGAACTGTCTTAGAGATCTCTGCCACTGACGCCACGTCACTTTCTTCAGCCAGCACTGTTGAAATGGTCAAAGGACACAGCCACGGCTCACTGCTTTCCAGCTGAACTGTGAGAGCTTCAGTCACACTGTTCATTACCTCAGGTGCCACTACTTGTGTGCAGGTTTCCATGTACCGCTCCATGTCCAAGGGAATGCGTGAGAGGCCATCCGCGTCCCTGTATGCCCTTCCAGGTCGGTACTTGATGCAGAACTGGAAGTCAGCAAGTTCAGCTACCCACCTGTATGTGGTTGCATTCAGCTTGGCTGTAGTGAGCACATATGTGAGTGGGTTGTTATCTGTGTAGGCTACAAATGGTGGAGAATAGTAGAGATAGTCCCTAAACCGTTCACATATGGCCCACTTCAGGGCAAGAAACTCCAACTTGCCTGAGTGGAGATGGTAGTTTTTCTCAGGGGCAGTTAGTGTCCTTGACCCGTATGCAATCACCACCAGTTTTCCATGTTGCCTCTGATAAACCACCGCTCCGAGCCCCTCCTGTGATGCATCGCAGTGTAAGATGAACGGTTGTTCAAAGTCAGGATATCCTAACACTGGTGGCTGGGAGAGACAATCAATCAGTCGACAGAGTACCTTTTGGTGTTCAGATGACCACACGATCGGTTGAGATGATGGTAATTGGCCCCCTTTTTGTTGTGTTTTTCTGCCATATTTCTTGTGTTCGGGCTTTTCTCTTACTGTATTTTCTGTGCACAGCAGGTCATAGAGAGGCTTTGCTATACGTGAAAAGTTAGAAATATAGTTGCGGTAGTAAGAGATGAATCCCAACAGCTTCCTCACTTCCCCAATTGTGGTGGGGGTCCGCTGTTTTAATGATTGGACAGGAGGAATGTCTGCAGGGTCCATTGTATGACCGTTGTCTGTAACAAGCCTTCCCAGGAATCTCACCTGATTTTTGAAGAGCTCACATTTTCTTGCAGTTAATTTCACTCCGTGGCTCCGGTAACGCTGCAGGACCTTCCTCAGATCATTCAAGTGGTCCTCAAATGTCTGAGAGTGAACCAAGTTGTCATCCAAATAGGGCAAGCAAACCTCATCACGCAGTCCCACCAGACACTCCTCCATCGATCTCTGGAACTCTGCAGGAGCAGATGACAAGCCAAAGGGAATTCTCATCCACTCGTATAATCCCCATGGTGTAATAAATGCCGTGAGGGGACGACTCGACTCTTCTAGGAATCCCTGGTGGTAGGCCTTTCCTTGGTCCAATACTGAAAACCAGGAACTTCCCTTTAAAGGGTTTAACATATCTTGTATCCATGGTATCGGATGGCGGTCGGGGATCGACTTTTTATTTAGCTCACGGTAGTCACAGCACAGGCGGAGGCTCCCATCCTTTTTCCGCACACACACAATTGGGCTGGAATAGGGGGATTTTGATTTAGCTATCCACCCTCTGTTTAACAGGTCTTCCAAATACTCTTTTACTTCTTTGTGAAGTGGTTTTGGGACAGATATGTATGTGCGTTTGACAGGGGTGGGGTCACTGAGGCAAATCTTAAGCTGCAGAGATGGTATGGTTCCTGTATCCTGTTCATCCCGAGAGAAAACCTGACTCTCTTTCCTCAGTAGCTGCCTGACTTCCTGCTGCTGGGTTGTAGAGAGATGGTCAAGGGGTACTGGGGGATCCCAGAGACTGTCACTGTTTGATCGTTTTTCTCGTTCTGTCACTTGCTTTTCTTTCGTTAATGTGGCGGCTTGCCCTGTGGCTGGTACATTGGTTTCCATCTGGCTCGTACCCACAGGTCTTGTGTTGGCGGGGTATATGTTTTTGACCCTCTGAGTACACCCAACTACAATCCTTGGAGGCAGTAAGATCTCATGAGCTGTATTATTTGTGATGGGGATGGTGAGACGGGACCGGGTACCTCGCTGTAGACGCACCACACTTCCCCTGACCTCTAACCCCTCTGGTAACTGGAGGTGTGACTCTGGCTCAAACAAGACATCCTGCTGTTCTGACAGTGGACCTGCCCTCACACTACATTTAACAGGTTTAGTCTGACCAGGTGAGATCATGGTTAGCTCTCTTCCTGCTTTCACTGTGCCCTCACCTAGTCCATCATCCCCACTCTTCATCACTTTCAAAAACACTTCAGTTTTCCTGCAATCAAAAGCGAAAGCTGCACTGACAGCCTCGCTGAGAACACGGGGTGGTTCAATACCCCTGGCTACCAGGTATTCAATCACATTAAAGCCTATGATGGGCTCGTCTGCTACTCCTTTATCAGTGACCACTAACACTGGCACTAGCAGCTCTAGCTGTGTGACCTCAACTGTAGGTAACCTGAACTTAATTTCCACCCACCCAGAGAAGGGGATTGGTGTTTGATTCACAGCCCTCCCATCTAGTGTACCAGGCCCGAGGAGCTCCGATATACTCCTAACGGTAGTGTGGGGAAGGTTCTTTTTGTCTCCATCTCTCATTTATGAGACAAACCTGTGATCCAGTGTCCCACAAAGCTCTTGTCATTACTCCATCCAGCAGACAGGTGATCACGTACTTCTTCCCAATCAGATTGAGGAGCTGGGCTCTTAGCTGTGGTGAGCGGAGACTGACACCAACTGCTTCATTTCTGTTGCCTTGTCCAGTAGCTGCCATTTTTGTCTCCAAGTGTTGGATGCTGTCTGTGATGAGCTGATAAACGTCTTTTTGCTGCTCACTCTGGGTTTGACCTGAAACAGATGGAGGTGGGAGCGATATCACAGTACTAGCGGACATTTCAACTTGTTCTGACCTGTCTGTGAGCCTCTTCCGTGTCCGACATCCCCTGGACAGGTGACCACTTTGTCCACACCTGAAGCAGTGGTCACACTGCTCCCCTCTGTTTCTGTCTTGACAGTCTTTGCAGCCCCTCTTCCTACTGGGTTGACGTGGGGTGGCAGATCTGTGTGACTCATGGATGACTCCCTTTATTTCAGCTTTTTCACATTTAAGCTGCTTCATGACCTCTAGGAGCTCTGATTCTTTATGGGTCACCGTTGATGGTGTTTTAACTGTTTTCATCTTTGTTGATGTGGAGAATAATTGTTCCTGTCCACCAACTGCACCAATTGCTGCCTCTTGAACTGGTTGTGTCTCTGCTCTTATCTCTCTCACTTTGAGAGATCCAAATAGCCCTTGATTTGATATTTCACATTGTCACTGATCAGTCCTGTGCCCACCGCTCTTAAGAACTTTCTTTGTACCAGTTCAGTACTGTAATGTTCATCTGTGCCTGGTTCTCTAGATGATGCTAGGAGTCTCTATTTTAGCTCTATCGCTCTGAATAGAAAGTTCTGTGGGGACTCGTTACTATCCTGGGTTATATTTATCAGCCGATGATAGAGATCAGTGGAGCTATCCTCTTTGTAATGCCCCTTTAAGATAGTACGAAGCTGTGCCAGGGTGAGGTCTGACTTTATCTCTAACATATCACGGAGACTTAGACCTGGGCTTATGGCCCTGACAACAGCCTCAATAATCTCTGCCTCACCATGATTTCTTTTCAGTCCCATTTCAATTTTGGTGGACCAGGTTAGAGTAGGACAGCTTGTCTCTTTGGCCCCTTTCTCCAATCTGGCCATTAATTTTAAACTCCCTTCGTATGGTTACTTCAGGTGGCTGAGTTGCAGATGAAATAGCTAGTTTGGGGCTCGGACCCTGGCTGGGTCCTTGGGAAGTCATTTTATGCGTCAGCCTGGCCATTTCCTCCTCCAATCTTTTTGTGGAGGTCTGGAAGCTCAGCTGCAGTGCTGTATACTGTTCTTGTAGGCTGACCAATGCTTCAGCATCTTTACTGGTGTTTTCCTTCACAACATCCCTTCCTTCCATTTCCTCAGCGCTCTTTATCAACTTGACCAGGAATGCATATGTTACCTCCTCTTCCTCCTCTTCTATTGCTATATCTACTGCTTCATTTATTGCTCTGATCAGCGTGTGCTTTTTTGTCTGTCTTTCAGTTAAAATCTTAGCTTGCAAACACACCTCTTGTAGCTGCTCAAATTTTAACTGCACCAGGATCTCATTCAGTTGATCTTGCAGTCGCTCCAGCTCCATAGTTGCGTTTCTTCTGCAATCTCACACTGCTTCTCTGTAGCACGGCTGATCCCACTTCTGACACCAAATTTTGTTGCACACTTCAATAAAGACGCAGTGTGGCTTCATTCACATTCTTTACTGGACAGTCTGGAAATACACATGGCAATACACATCATTACGTTTCTGTCCAGCCGGATGCAGGTTATACCCTGTGTGCATCGGCTGTGTTTTCCATGTTAGTTTGAACATATATACAGACACATATCACTGGCTGAGCGGCTAACGTGGCTCATCATACATCATACAGTCATACTCATCATACAGTTAGCATTAGCTTTACCATTAGCGTCAGCTTCGGAGTTACAGGGATAACTTACAACAAAACAGAATTTAAAATGACAGGAATACTCGGCCAACTTCCTCGCCACCTTTATAACTCTGTGGTGTTACTCTTTGATATGTCTATTTTACCCGTTTCTCTTCTGCTTACCTGGAAATACACATGGCAATACACATCGTTATGTTTCTGTCCAGCCGGATGCAGGTTATACCCTGTGTGCATCGGCTGTGTTTTCCCTTGACAGAGTTACTCATTTGCGGGGATACTCCCTCTTGTGGCGTAAATGCGCCACTACACCCCTGTATTGCCTGATTGCAGAAACTAGAGCACAGTGATTCTTTTAGATAAAACAGAAAATATTAATAACATGAAATATTAAATAACAAAAAGATATGGGTGTCCATTTTTATAACAATCTGAACTTATTGTCCTCACATCTATCTCTGCAGCCAAACAATCTTTCTATCAGACTAAAATTCAATCCTCTTTCTCTAACCCCAAAAAACTTTTCTCGATCTTCTCTAACCTCCTTGACCCCCCCACCCCCCCTCCTCCCTTCTACCAATTCACTTTGTCAACTACTTCACAAAAAAAGTAGATGACATTCGCTCGTCTTTCTCAACCCCACCTCCTGATCTCACCACTCTACCAACCACACATTCAGCTCCTTCTCTATCCTCTTTCACCCCTCTATCTCAGGATCAAGTTCTTTCCCTAATAACCTCTGCCCGCTCCACCTCCTGCCCCCTTGACCCTATCCCCTCTCACCTTCTTCAGTCAATTGCTTCTGATCTTCTTCCTTTCCTCACCCACCTCATTAACACATCTCTATCATCTGGTTGCTTTCCGGACTCTCTTAAAGAGGCCAGAGTGACCCCCCTCCTTAAAAAACCCACCCTTGACCCGTCTGAAGTAAATAACTACAGACCTGTCTCTCTTCTTCCTTTTCTCTCCAAAACTCTGGAGCATGCTATCTTTAATCAACTCTCCTCCTACCTTCACCGGAACAACCTTCTTGATCCTCTTCAGTCTGGTTTTAAAGCAGGTCACTCGACCGAAACTGCACTTCTTGCTGTCACTGAGCAACTCCACACTGCCAGGGCTGCCTCTCTCTCCTCTGTGCTCATCCTCTTGGACCTTTCTGCAGCGTTTGACACAGTTAACCACCAGATCCTTACTTCCTCCCTTCAAGAACTAGGTGTCTCAGGATCTGCACTTACCCTACTCTCGTCCTATCTTCAAAACCGAACATACAGAGTAACCTGGAGAGGATCTGTGTCGGAACCCTGTCCTCTAGCTACTGGGGTCCCTCAGGGTTCTGTCTTGGGCCCTCTCCTCTTCTCTCTATACACCAACTCTCTTGGTTCTGTTATTCTCTCTCATGGTTTTTCCTATCACAGCTACGCCGACGACACCCAACTTATTCTCTCTTTTCCCAGCTCCGACACACATGTAGCAGAACGGATCTCCGCTTGTCTGACCGACATCTCTCAGTGGATGTCTGACCATCACCTGAAACTCAATCTCAACAAGACTGAGTTACTTTTTCTCCCAGGAAAGGGCTCTCCCACCACAGACCTAACCATCACCCTCGACAACTCTGTGGTAACTCCGTCTCATACCGCAAGGAACCTGGGTGTGACACTTGATGACCATCTCTCCCTCACTGCCAACATTGCTGCAACAGCTCGATCTTGCAGATACATGTTGTACAACATCAGAAGGATACGGCCTCTTCTAACCCAGAAGGCGGCACAGGTTCTGGTCCAGGCTCTTGTCATCTCACGCTTGGATTACTGCAACTCCCTCCTGGCTGGTCTCCCTGCGTGTGCCATACGACCCCTGCAACTCATCCAGAACGCAGCAGCTCGACTGGTCTTCAACTTACCAAAATTCTCCCACACTACACCTCTCCTCCGCTCCCTTCACTGGCTTCCTGTAGCTGCTCGCATCCGCTTCAAGACTCTAGTGCTTGCGTTCCATGCTACAAACGGATCCGGTCCAGCCTACATCCAGGACATGATCAAAACCTACAACCCAGCCCGCCCACTACGCTCTGCATCGGCAAACCGGCTCGCTGCCCCCTCACTGAGAGGATCGCAGAGGCATTTACAGAACTCGAGACTGTTCACTGTCCTCGCTCCCAAATGGTGGAACGAGCTCCCCATCGACATCCGGACAGCGGAAAGTCTCCACATCTTCCGCCGCCGACTAAAAACACATTTCTTCCGACTCTACCTCGACTAAGACGATGACGAGGATGACAAAAAAAAAAAAAAAACTATACATCGCACTTACGACTAGCACTTCATAGTTTGGTTCACTTGAAGCTCTTACTTACTTCTAGCTCTTATTTGTACCCAAATGTTTAAATGCACTTATTGTAAGTCGCTTTGGATAAAAGCGTCTGCTAAATGACATGTAATGTAATGTAATGTAATGTTGTCCGACATCGATTGTGCGTACCTACACACAGACTTAACAATAACTTTAGTGACCTCCGATAGGCGTAATCGGGTGTCATTACTGCCGACATGAATAATAAATTTACTGAATTTACGATTCTCTGTAGCCGGCAGTTTCAGATAAGACTCTATGTCGCCCGCTCTGGCCCCGGGAAAACACCTGACTGTGGTCGCTGGCGTTGCTATTTTCACGTTCCTCAGGATGGAGTCACCAATTACCAGAGTTGGTTTCTCAGTCTGTGTGGTGCTGAGAGGGGAAAACTTGTTTGAGGTGTGAACAGTTTGGTGGTGGACAGGACTCTTAGGCTTAACACTACAGTCACCCAGCTGCCCTGTTTGTCTCCCGGCTGCACGGGAGCTGCTGAGGGAGCTAATGCTATGTGGTCCGCACCGACTACAGGGGACTGGCTAACTGATTTAGCTTCTATGGTGCGGAGCTGAGTTTCTACCTCACTAAGCCTTGTCTCCACCCTAGCCAGTAAGCTACACTTTTTACAAGTACTTTTATCGCTAAAGGAGGCAGAGGAGTAGCTAAACATGTGGCACACAACACAGGAGAGAGCAGGAGAAGGAGAGGGAGAGAACGAAGCCATCGCGGCTTAGCTAACTTGTTACGCTAGCAAAGAAAGAAACACCGTACGTGATCTATGTAAATGATAGAGTTTAAGCAAAAGTAGCGAGTTAAAGTATTAGTCTTAGTACTAGTATTAGTAATAAAACAGTCAGTTCTCCGATATCTGCCTTCATGTCGTTTGTTGGGCAATATTGTAGTTGTATTTGCCCATTCTGCACACATTCACGGATGTAATGGTAGCAAATGTCCATGTGCTTTGTCCTTGAATGATCAAATGGATTCTTTGCGATTGCAATGGCTCCTTGGTTGTCCTCCAGGACCACGACAGGCATAGCATCCAGCCCAAGATCATTCAGCAGTCATCCAAGCCAGATACATTCCTGTGCTGCTTGGCTCAGTGCAACATACTCGGCTTCTGCTGTTGACAGTGCAACTGTTGCTTGTTTCTTGCTGAGCAAACTCACTGGTCCTCCACCCAGCAAAAACACATTACCTGTGGTTGAACAGCAGTCATCTTGGTCACCAGCCCAGTCAGCATCTGAGAACCCGATCAAAGTTCCAGAATTTGACTGCTCATACTTTAGGGCAAGGTTCAATGTACCCTTCAGGTATCGAAGAATTCTCTTCACAGCCGTCAGATGTGCAGTGTTTGGTGTGTTCCTGACCTGGTTTGATGTACCCCCTCTGGTTGCTCCATGTAGATTTCCTCTTCCAGGTGTCCACTTAGGAATGCAGTTACTACATCCATTTGATGCACATGTAGATTATTCTGAACGGCGAAGGACAGCAATGTACGAATTGAGCTGAATCGTACCACAGGTGAAAAAGTCTCATCAAAGTCAGCACCATACCTCTGTGAGTACCCCTTGGCGACAAGTCTGCACTTGTATCTTTCCACTTTTCCATCACTATGATGCTTGACTTTGAACACCCATCTTGATCCTATGGCCTGTCGATCTCTTGGTTAATCCACCAAGTCCCAAGTCTCATTTTCCAGCAGCGACTCATATTCCAGGTCAGTCGCTTCCTGCCATTCCTTTACTTCAGGGCTCATCATTGCTTCTTTCAGTGTGCTTGGTTCTGTGACATGACAAACATTGGCATAATGTTCAGTCACCATGTCAGCAAATTCTTCTTATTCATATCGCTTTGGAGGCTTTTTGATTCTGCTGCCCTCTCTAGCAGCTCCATCGACAGTGACCTTGTGACCTTGTCACAGTCTCTCATCTGTATTCAAGACAACTTCATTCTCTGAACAAGAAATTGCACCTTCCTGTTTCCATCCAAAGTCTGATTCATTAAAGATGACATCCCGGTGAATTAGAATCCTCCTTTTTTTCTTCATGCAGCAAGCGGTAGCCCTTGGCATTATTTGCATAGCCCATGAAACGCAGCTTCACAGCTTTCTTGTCCAGTTTTCTTCTTTCTGTGTCTGGCACATATGCTTATGCTACACAACCAAACACCTTCATGTGACTCATGTCCGGTTTTTTCCCGCTCCATCTCTGGTAGGGTGTCTCTTGCTTCAGAACAGATGTGGGCAGCCTGTTCTGTATGTAAGCTGCAGTTGCTTCTACCCAGTACATGTTTAATAGTTTAGCATGGGAGAGCATACTTCTAGCTGCTTCTATCAATGTCATATTTCTGCCACACCATTTTGCTGTGGTGAATGAGGTACAGTCATCGCATGGTGGATACCTTGAGCCTTTAAAGGGAACATATTATACCCTATTTCTCCAAGTTAAAATAGTTCCCTGGTGTCCTAATGAACATGTCTGTGACATGCTTTGGTCAAAATACCATAAGGATGAAGAACCATAGCAGTTCAATAACCCTGCTAAACCTGCCCCTTTCAGAACGCTCGGTTTTGTGCCTGGTCCCTTTATATGCAAATGAGACACAGGCAAACACACGCCCACTTCTTCCGGGGGGTTTCTGATTTGTCCTTTTTACTGCGCTCACTCAGCTCAGCTCCTGTTCCCTCCGCTCCATTCCTCTCCGCCTCCCTCCACTAGTTCTCTGACAATATCAACATGGCAGCGAGAGTGTCGTCACAGGAAGAGACGTCCGACACAAGGATCAAGCCGAACACTGACCAACTGTAAATCAGTTAAAAACATTTAGAGACAGCACCGCTGATCGCTGCATAAACTGCTGCTGTATGTGACTGTATCAGACTGAGTCTGTGCTCCGGTCATGGTGGACGTACTGAACAAATATTTTTAATTAGGACGTGTTAGAATGGTCAGTTATGACCTCTATTTGACCTTTTCTTAAAAATGTGTGTGTTTGTACGTCGGTGAAATACAGTCGCTGACTTTATCCGGCACATTAGCTTCATATATAAACTCCTCTGAGGCTGGAAGTTTGTGTAAAACACTGTGCTCCACTGTGCAGCCACCAACAGCACACTTGTCCCTCCGTGTTGACATAATACCGCTCTTCCTCCCTCGCCTGCACTCTCGCATTTTATAGGGACAAGGTGGAGCTAAGGTCGAGCTCTCTAAGTAAACTTCCTGCTGGGGTGGTAACATTCGCGGTGAAATGCGCATTCTGTTGTCACAATGCGCATGGAATTCAACATCACGTGTTTTATCGCCTATACTTACACTAAGGGGGAACACGAAAAATGGACTGAGTATTGTTTTTCCACACTTTGGCGACTGGTAGGGCCTCCAGAGTCCCAAATATAAGTATTAAAATGATTAAAAAGTTGATTTTGAAACTCCCTGGAGGTGTATTCTACACCTTTATCTGTTCTTAGTCTTGTAAGTTTCTCACCGCACTCATTGGAGAATGTTTTCTCAAATTCCTCCATTTGCTCGGAACTTCACTTTTCTGTTTCATAACGTATACCTTGCAGCATCGAGAGTAGTCATCAATAAAAGTCACAAAGTACTTTGATCTACCTGTGTAACTGAAACTTGGTTACATAAAGAAGATTACGTTAGTCTAAATGAGTCAACTCCACCCACTCATGCTAATACCCATATTCCGAGAAGGGTCTAGCTGCAGACCCGCAGACCACTCAACGAAACGCCCCTTTACTCAACGAAACAATCCTTTACTCAACGAAACCCCCTCACACTACACGACACTCTGATTGGGTCTCAAGAGACTGCGTCTGAAACGTGATGAAGTTTACGTTGACCGAGTATGAAGAGAGAACCCGAAAAAGTAACACGGGAAAAACACGGGAAAATGACGGAGGAAAAGGTAAGAATGGATAAAAAACACATTTAGATATTTAACACTGGATGAATCGTCATTATTTGTATCCATTAAATCAATTAAGTGCGGTTTATTAACCAGTAATGTCTGCATGCTGTAACGACAGCGATTGTAATAGCAAGCAAGACGCAGCGATTTTCTCCCTTTTTTTCTTTTCTCCCTTTTTTCTTTTATTTATATGTACAGGTTATAACATTGACAATATAACATTGTCTCATTTTCAACCAAGAAACGTATAAGATAAACTATATGATCTCTATATATTAGTATTTATCTGTTTTTAATCTTTAAATGACTCTGACAAGTTGCACACAGCTTTGCTAATTTGAAAACGTGTGACCTCAGTTCTACAATTGTTAAGATAAAAGATTTGATGATGAATAATATTTTTCATGTTTAGAAATTAGAAGTTCTGTTGAATCACAGTCAACAGTGTCATTTGATTTGATTTATTTCAGTTAGCCTGCTTATATTTTAGGACAGGGAAAGTCTTAAAGGCAAATGCAGTCCAGTTCATTACTACTTGATTCTGGATTAAAAATGTTTCTATGTTAAAAATACAAAATACAATTTTAATTTACATTTTCTCTTATAGAGCAACACTACGTTCAGTGAAGGAGCAGACCCTGAGCTGAGGAGATGCGACTCGGACACTTATCAGTGTCTGATCTGCACAAAAAAGGGGAGCTATGCAAAGCTTGTGTCCCATCTGCAAGGACACCAAAGGTCAATGGTGGAGTACGGTGGTAAATCCTAAATTATCAAATATTTTTTCATTTCAACGCTGAAAGGCTTTAATTTCCCCATGAGCCTTATGTATTATGAAATGTGATGTTATTTCTGTTTGTCCTGACCATGGATAACTGTGACCATCAAACTATTCAACTCATCCATTTGAGTATCGGAAACTCAAAATAAGTAAAGTAAAGTAAACTAATGCTGGAGCCATTTCATCTATGTGTACTGTACTTCATGTGTGTAGAATCTTAAGTCAATGTGTATTTTATTTTCACTCTTGTTGAGAATTTAGATATTGAGAAAAAGTTTCAAGATTCCTGCATTTTTATAGATGCCCCTGATAATAATGATTGTTCTCAGAAGTAATGTAACAATTTGCCTCTCAGACAGGCTTATCTGTATATCCATTTAGGGCAGTGATGTTACTGTGGCCAAACAAGTTGCCAGCCAGGATGACACCTCTTATCAGAGGAAGTGCAAATAATCAGGGAAAGAAAATGTCTTATTCAAAGTTCTTAATCACATGTATTCAGTGTTGCATATTATGTGTCATTTAATTTTAGGAAAGGGCCCAACAAGCCCAACAGAAGCGACGCGAGGCATGTTGTCTGTTAACCAGTGTAATCACAGAGGATCAGGGCATGCTGCAACACCTTAAAGTGAGTGACAATGGCAATTAGTGTGGTGTTTGTGTATTTGTATATGAATACCCAAACTAAAATCCTATACATTTTTTATAGAACATCATCACAGGCAACACAGTGTCTCCTTGGGCCAAGAAACAGGACAGGGTCATCCTTCTTTTTGAAGATGATGAACAAGTGGACAAAGTCATGCACTTCTTGTCTGAAGTACTCAAACGTACTGAGACAGACAAGAAGTCTGCAGATCCAGTGGCATTCGTAATGGATGTACTTTTGCCAGAGGTGAGATCTCAGACACTGACACGCCCTCGGAGCTGTTCACTCCATCTCCCTGGGCAAAGCCAAGGAGATGTACATGCGTGGCACAGAGTTTGACTCAAGGTAAGCCGGATAGTTTAGGAAACTGTTAATCCAATTTTCAGTTTATATCTTATTATGTATTTGAGTGTCTTTAACGACTTCATTATTTTGCTATATCATTTTGTCTTGTCAGCGAGATAACCCAGCTTGGGGAACCGCTTCAGAGCCACATTTCCTCAAAAGCGAGGCAGAAACTGGATAGCTTCCTGAGCAATTACAAGAAAGCCTTGGAGTGTGAGGAATTCCTCAGGCGCCTGTAATCCCTGGGTGTCTGCTGGATAGTCTGTTGTGTATAAAATAAAGAAAATATATCATTCATCACTTGTATTCATTACATGGATTTGAAAGTTATACAACTTTCTGTGCAGAATCAAGGGTGTCAGTGCATTTGTTTTACTTTCATCAAAAGACCTACTGATGTCCAACTGGCTGGGTTTGATTCAGATACCAATGTTTCACATATCTTCCTGGAAATAGGTAACATCTCCTTAATGACATACTCAGCAGATCTTGTCTACTTAACTTCTGTCTACCACCACCTGGACCACACCAGCACAGAATTTTAGGAGGGTTTCTTTCAGGTTAAAAACCTGATCAAGTAGACTTTTATTAGTTCTAATCGTTGTTCTGTCCAGTTGAACAACATGTCAAACTACAGACTAATAAGACATTCAATAAATGTAGGCCTATATTAAACACACCTTTTTGTAACATACAGGTTGCCATGATGTTGGAAGTTTGCAAAAACAAATGAAATTATTCAAAGTGTGTGTTCAAAGTGGAATTTGTGATATTATATTGTATAAACGTGATATTATATTGTATAAACATTGTATAAACGTGATATTATATTGTATAAACGTGATAATTATATTGTATAAACGTGATATTATATTGTATAAACGTGATAATTATATCACATAAACGTGATATTATATTGTATAAACGTGATAATTATATCACATAAACGTGATACTATATTGTATAAACGTGATAATTATATCACAAAAACGTGATACTATATTGTGTAAACGTGATGTTCAAAGAACTTTTCCAATCGGCATTTATATATTTAACATTTCATACTTTACAAAGTGACATTAATTATTCACAAATTTCACAGAAAGTACATTTCTGTGTTCATAAAAGTCAACACGAGTATTTATTCTTCTCTATTCCTGTCGCACACTGGGATAAAAGTCTCTTGTCAACAAGTGTCTATGAGATACGCGTGTGTAAATAAAGTTTCAATAAAAGAAGACGTTATCACGTTAGTAAACGTCATCACGTTAGAGTTGCCTTTAATGTGACCTATAATCTGTACAATGCAATTGAAAAACAAACAGAAATCTATCAGGGAGGGGAAGTAATAATAAACAACTGAGATAATGTGGTTGCATAAGTGTGCACACCCTTTAATAACTGTGAATGCTGCTGTGTTCAGATTTAACACAGATTTAACCAGGTAAAGTGCCTCTGATCAACCCCAAATCAAGTTCAGCTGTTCAGACTTTTCCTGACATTTTTGCAGCCACATCTTCCAGCACAAGCCATGGTCTGCAGAGAGCTTCCAACGCATCAGAGGGATCTCATTATTCAAAGATATCAGTCAGGTGAAGGCTACAACAGAATTTCCAAGGAATTAAATACCATGGAACACAGTGAAGACCGTCGTCATCAAGTGGAGAAAATATGGCACAACAGTGACATTAATAAGAACAGGACGTCCGTCCAAAATTGACGATGAGACGATAAGAAAAATGAACTGAAAGTACTGGCTGTGTAGTACATGTGACAACAATCTCCCATCTTCTTCATATGTCTGGGCTATGGGGTAGGATGGCAAGACGGAAGCCTTATCTTACAAAGAAAAACATCCAAGCTCGGCTTAATATTGCAAAAAGACATCTGAAATCTCCCAAACACATGTGGGAAAATGTGTTATGGTCTGATGAAACCAAGACTGAACTTTCTGGACATAATTCCAAAAGGTAAATTGGTGCAAAAACAACACTGCTCATCACCAAAAGAACACCATACCTACAGTGAAGCATGGTGGTGGCAGCATCATGCTTTGGGGCTGTTTTCCTTCAGCTGGAAGTGGGGCCTGAGTCAGGGTGGAGGTAATTATGAACAGTTCCAAATACCAGTCAGTGTTGGCCTTCTGTTAGAAAGCTGAAGATGAAGAGGAACTTCATCTTTCAGCATGACAATGACCCAAAGCACACATCTAAATCGACAAAATAATGGCTTCACCGGAATAAGATTGAGGCTTTGGAATGGCACAGCCAGAGTCCAGACCTGAATCCCATCCAACATCTGTGGGGTGATCTGAAGAGGGCTGTGCACAGGAGATGCCCTCGCCATCTGTCAGGTTTGGAGCGGTTTTGCAAAGAAGAGTGGGCAAATATTGCCACATCAACATGTGCCACGCTGATAGGCTCCTGCCCAAAAAGACTGAGTGCTGTAATAAAAGCCACAGGTGCTGCAACAAAGTATTAGTTTAAGGGTGTGCATATTTATGCAACCAGGTTATTTGAAGTTTTTATTTTATATTTTCCCCTTTAAAGGTTTCAGTTTGTTTTTCAATTGCATTGTACAGGTTATAGGTCACATTAAAGGTGGAAGAAGTTGTGAAATGATTTATCTTTTTTTTTACAGGACAAAAACCTGGCATTTGAACAGGGGTGTGTAGACTTTTTATATCCACTGTATATATACACTATGTATAACTATAGTTTATTGCATTTATGAAATTTAAGAACTACAAAAATAAAACTGACATTGCAATTTTTACCTAAAGAAATGAAGAAGAAAAAAACACTGGACACAGAACTATGTACACATCTGTGAGTCTTTGTGGGAAATTAATACAATAAAAAACCTACTTTGAAATAAATAAAACTATATTTGGAATGTATGTAGTTCATGATGACTTTATTTAAGTGTTGGGAATGGCTTCCCATGTTTTAAACACTAGATAATATAGAGAATATTAATATAGCATTTGATGTAGACATAGGATATGCTGCATATTTTAGTTCTAAAAAACCTTTATTCGTTTTCCTCGCTACAGGGAGCCACTGCTGAGGGCCTGAAGACCACATGTGGGTCTAGAGCCCCAGGTTGCAGACCCCTGCCCTAGTTAACATGGTCAGGATTCTGGAGCTCTTACAACTAAGACTTCAAACCACCAGTCTGTCAAAGAGCTGCACATAATCCCATCTGTGTCTGAAGAACTTTGTCCAAGTAAAGTCACACATTTCATGTCCGTGGTTTATTACAAGTCTCCACAGTCACAGTATAAATAGACAGTTTGGTTGCAGGCGAGTGCTGTTCCCATGTTATTGTGCCTTCTTGAACACTTGGTGGCAGACTTTGTCGAGTGCAGTGAGTTCCTGAAAGAGGAGACGCAGACCTTTACACACACAAGTCCACATGTCTCTCTCAGTTGCATAATCAGGCTGCGCTTTAAGCTCTGTTTCTTCACACAGTGATTCATTAACTTTTATTGTTATTGAACAATAAAAGAGACTAATGAGTCTGATCAAACTGCAGGCTGTTCTGGGTCTAATACTGCTGTGATTCTCACCAGGTGTAGCATGTCTCCCTCGATCCACTGTTTCCAGCCACGGTTTTCCTTCTCCCCCCTCTGAACACACACCAGCTTGTCTCCATCCCAGTTCACAAGTGTCTGTTCCGTCAAACACACACAAAAAAAACAACGATCAAAACATCGATCATGATTTTTCTGGCTATCATCATCATCATCATCATCAAAACCAGGAAATAGTCCCACCATGACTGTCCTGCCGTCCAGGGCCTTTACGTGCTCCTCAAACTCCTGTCCCACCGTGAAGTTGACCTCGTAGTTTCTGAAGGTGCTCAGCGTCTTTGTCTCAAACTTGTCTCCGTCCTGGACGATGATTTTGCTCTGATGCAGATGGACAGCAATCTTTCTGGTGGCAAAGTCGATGTCTGCAAAACACAGGATGTCGATGGATCGCGTCAAAGGTCGCACGGTGAAGCCCGTCACACAATTTAGGCTTATGCCAGAAAGACTGTTCACATATTCATTTAGCCCACCATTCATTGTCTTGTCATCATACGTTTACCCATCTACATTTAGTTTTTGAGCCGTTTCCATGAGGATGTAGAAGTTTAGCAGAGGGCTGGACAGACCTGGAGCCAGCGCCTGATCCAGACCGTCTTATCTTTCATTGAATGAAGTGGCTGAAGGAGTGAATCAATATTTATTTGGCACGATAAAAGAGCATGGAAGGGTAACTTGGCCTGATTGCAGCTTGATGAGGAAAGTACGCATTCTTTGTGATCTTTCTCCGTTAGTCTCACCCCTCTTCCTCCTCTCTCTCACTCTCCTTCTAGATTATCCCTCATAATGTATCCCTGTTGTTAGTGACACATGTAGTCACACTCTTCCCCTTTTAAAGCATTAGATGTCCGCGTTCAACTCACCAAGGGCTTTCATGATGTCCTCAAAGTTCTCATTGCTCACCATCTCCCAGCGACCGCTGTAGTCTACAGGCATTTTGGAGTGGAGCGTGGAGGAAGAAGTTTGCTTTTAGGGTTAGCTTTTCACACTGAGACACACTGTTCAGTGGGCCGTGCCCTTTATATATATACAGTGTGTGTGTGTGTGTGTGTAGGCCAAAGGACAGGGTCCGCCTGATAATTCTCTCAGCACAGTTTCTGCATGCATTTGTTCGTACATCATAAAGTTCAAGCTTGAATGCGTTACGTGCATCGTAAGGCCAGTTCTTCTAAACGCTCTCTTAGCCGCACTCGTGTGTAGATTCTGCACATGCTCCCCGTGTCTGCTTCTGTGTGCACATTGATTTGGAAGCACTTAAAAGAGCCTGCTGTCTCATTTTCTCTGCTTCATCAATTACTCATTCCAGTGGAGAGGGAGAGAGGAGAGTGCCAATCCCTTTGCAGGGGGAAGGAATTTTCAAATCCAGTCCAGTGCTATTACAATCCATTAGGAACTTCATTTGTGAAGAAGCATCATGATGTAAAATGCATTTGTATCACAGCAATGTTTGCTGTACTGCACAATGCACAAAGTCCCCAGAACAGTGATTATATAGAGTTGACATTAAAGGGGCTGTTATATGAAAGTGTGGTTGTAAAGTCAGCCCTGTCTGTGCTGTGTGTGACCCTGGACACGGAGGCTCACACCCAGCCAGCATGTCCCCCATAAGTGTGGGGGTAAGTCCCCATATGTGGACCCCATAAGGTTTATATCCGGGCTGACGATAAGGATCCCAAGCGGGTTTGTCCGTGGTTTCCATAATTTGAAAGATGCCATCTTTAATCCAATGCCCACTTACTACCGACTTTGTACCCAGGTACAAAATGCTAAATGGGTAAGGGGCGGGGCCACCACGGAAACATGCACAAACCCACTTGGGACCCTTATGGCGCTTTTCCATGATACATATCTAGAACTACTCGACTCGAGATGTTGTTTTAATTTATCTACAGTTCAGCCATTTTTGGTTGACATCACCTCACAGTAGAGTCGAGTCGAGTTAACCCTTATGTGGCCCACAGAGGGAGGCCTCACCTGAATCCTCATCCAATACAGTCCCTGACAAAAGTCTTGTCACATTTTGTAGAAATAAACAGCTCATAACCTAACTTTGAATTAATCCATTGGTTTTAGAAATGGCTCCTATGGAAGCTAAAACCCTCCCAAATCATGTTCAATATACTAAAATAAATTTGCTTCACTGAAGAAAGATTGATCATTTAATGAACACAGAAAGGTCAGATTTTGGCAAGACAAAAGTTTTGTCGCCTACAGACAGTAATGTGAAAATTGAACAAATAATTTACTTCATATACAAAAATATGCTGCATAACATCAATGAATTAAGTAGTGGTGCTGTGAGATCAACATTTAATATCTTGTATGACTTCCATGAGCTTGAAGGACTGCATCCATGTGGTTCGACAATGATTCATACAATTTATTGATGAAGTCATTAGGAATAGCAAAGAAAGCAGTCTTACGTGCCTCCCAGAGTTCATCAAGATTCTTTGGTTCCCAGACATGCTCAATGATGTTCATGTCTGGTGACTGGGCTGGCCAGTCCTGGAGCCCCTTGATCTTCTTCGCCTTGAGGAAATTTGACGTAGAGATGGAAGTATGCGTCCTGCTGCAAAATTTGACCCCTTATATGTTTGGTAATGTAAGAGGTAGCTAATACTTCTTGATATTTCAGGCTATTGATATTGCCTTCCACCCTGCAAATCTCTCGCACACCCCCATACTGGATGTAACCCCAGACCATGATTTTTCCACCACCAAACTTAACTGTTTTCTGGGTGAATCTCGGATCCATGCGGGCTCCAGTAGGTCTCCTGCAATATTTGCGGCGGCTGTGATGTAATTCAACCTAAGATTCATCTGAGAAATCCACCTTCTGCCACTTTTCCAGTGTCCATCCTATTAGCAGGCTGTGGGCCTTGGCAAATGCCACACGTTTTTTTTAATTGCCTTTTGTTTAGTGCTGGTTTCTGGGCACCGATTCGACCATGGAGGCCATTTCTAGACAGAATTCTACAAACTGTTCTGTTTGACACGGGGACTTGAGGTGACCAGGCCTGGTGGAGCTCTGCTGCAGTGGAAAAGGGGCTGGCCTTGGATTTTCTTGAGGGGTCTGCCGGACCTGGGCTTGTCAAAAACATCTCCAGTCTCTTCAAATCTTTTTCTTATTCTTTGTATTTGACGCTGAGACACATTGAAGGTGTCAGCCACCTCAGCAGTGGATCTGGTCTTCAGCCTCTTGATAATCAACGCTTTGGTCTCAGGGTGAATCTTAGGCATGTTGTCAGAGGTCAAGTTGCAGTTGATGTGAAGGTCTGGTGTGATGGTGTTCTTTTTATACACACCCACTAATTGATTGATCAATTATTGATAACAGGTGAGGCTGTAATCTAGGATTGGGTGCATCATATGACAAGGCGACAAGACTTTTGTCTTTGCAAAATCTGACTCAGTGGGCTTTACCAAGCTGTGAACGTTAGAATGCTTTTCAGAAGTTTCATTTGGCACCAACACATTACTTCAAAAGCTGTTGGGATTGAATTTAGCCATTTCTTGTAAAAAAAAATTGATTAGACATATATTTGAGGGGCACTTAAGGTCAGCTTGTACCCAGGCGACAAGACTTTTGTCAGGGACTGTATGTCTGCCAATGTATCTCTCCGTCAGACAGCATTTTCTGACTGAATTCAAAGTTTATAAAACATTCTCATTCTCGCACATTTACACCCTTGCACACAGGAGTCAAAGGTCCACTGCTGTGGCCTGTGTCATGGTTTATCAAGGTTGATAAGGCGTCTTTATCTATAAGTGAGTTGAACTGTCTCTATGTCACATTTCCTTTCATCATCATCATTTCAAATGTGGTTTTGTCATGTTTTCCTAAAAATGCACACATGGAAAAAAGAAAGAAAAAACTAATATACATAGAGTTCATGTCACACAGTACCATCCAGTGAAGGACAGTAGAAATGTGCAGCAAAGTTTAAGCTGCACAAATCAGTATATTTATGCAGTTTGCATGGGGTCACCTGTAGTGAGGAGTCAATAAATGAACACTATTACATTTTATACAGTGTAATCCACTCATTCATCATTTAACAGACTTTTAGTCCTACCATTATGTTACATTTGATTTGATATTTATTCAGCTGTAACCTGACAAGACACAAACTGAAGATGAGAATATGGATTAAACTTAAGTGAGAAGCAAGTGGAATTGTCATTTTTATGAAGATTCATTTAAATTCACCCACCACTGGTATATGAAATGGCCCGTTGACAGTCAGACTGGAGTCGGACTCGGCGTTCTGTGCACGCACTGAAATTCAGTAGCAGGCTTCAGTTGCAAAGGTTCAACAGGAAACTGATACAATATGCACGAGCTTACAGAAGAGACACAGCGCTGAGACACGGCCTCCCCTGACCACACGTCACTATTCCGTACAATGATAAAAGAAAATCAATTTGTCCACTTGACTGTTAAGTTAGTTAATTTTTTGCAGGATTTCAACATTTCTATGGTCAAAATTTGCTGCATTATTTCCTATTCAAATACACGGGAGAACGGTGAGGTGAGGCAACGATGAGCTGTGCTGCACACACTGACTGAAGCAGGCAGTTGGCGCATGCCCATTGATGCCTCTCTTTATATGGCCAATATACTGTACATGTTTGATGACACATGCAGATGTTCCACAGTCTGTCTAATATATTTAATGAACGTGTGTGACCTGTCTTTCTGATTGACCGTAAATTTGCAGTGAAAATGCACAGGGTGAGGCAGAAAATGAGGCACTGATAGGGGGCAGTGCTGAGCCCCATAGGCACAATGCACGTCGCAAATAAAATAATTTGACCATATATTGATCGTATCGTATTGTTGAACAGATTGATTAAAGCATAATTAAAAGCTTCTAAATGTTTCAATTGAGGTCAAAATTTAAATATAAGCTTCTTCTACTAAAACACGATGAGACGGAAATGGACTTAAATGTTAATCCGTCAATTAAAACCTCTAAATTCCTTGGTCCGTGTTTCAAGACGGGTCAGGTCAGTTGCGGCATCGCCACTGACCCCTGGTGCCTGATTAACGTGGAGCGCTCCCCCCCCGCCATGGTGACGCTGTAAACCACCTTCGCCCTGAGCCTTTCTACTAAACTAAAACTATCACATATAGAAATGACTAAAATGTGACTAAAACTAATAAGCATTTTAGTCCAAAAGACTAAAACTAAGACTAAATCTAGAATGGCTGCCAAAAGCAAACACTGGCTTAATACTCCACCTTCGCGCATGCGCTGTCCACGCACACACCCAACTCGCTTCTTGGCGTGCGGTTCCAAAATCTGGGCTGCGCGTTGAGCAGTGATGACACAAATCACGTCAGGAGAAATTATTGATAATTTTATTCTATTCAGTAACATGTTTTTCTCATACAGTGTTATGCAAACTGCCACACCCTTTGAGACTAGCCTACCACAGAAACTATACCTAAATCAAATAAGATATCTCCTTCGACTTTATTTTATTATTATCACTATTACTATTATCAATATTATTTTCCCAACTTTTAATCTGGATTATAAATGTTTCCCTGTTTTTCTTTCCAAATATTCTACATAAAATGTCTGTCCAGACTATACTCTAAGAACATTTCTATTTATTTATTTTTTTAACAATGCATCCACGATAATGAACAAATCCCTAATAAAATGTGGTATGTTGCTCGTCACTGTAAAGGACCATCTCTCCCTCAGCAGCCCTTCTGACTTCACAGCCTGCAATGACCTCATGTCAAAAACAAACTTTTCCTCCTCAACACAAGCTCTGAAGACTGAGCTTATAGTCCAAATTTAAATTTTACTAAGTCCCAATTGTAAATATATGTCAACTTTAAAAGAAATCCTAATTTTAACTAATTTTTCTTTTTTTAACGTTTGCTCTTCTTTTTTTTAACTTAAGTTTTATAATTTCTATGCTCAATTTTCACTTAGTAGAAGAATACCATGTCTTACAGTTTCTTTCCAAATCTGGCACCGTATATTCAATTTACTGTTGTTACTTTAGCCGGATTTTTTTTTTTTTTTTTTTTAAATCTTTTAAATTTTTCTTCAGAGCTTCAATACCACACAGGAATTATATGGAGACGGTCTGTGTTACCACAAAGGAATTACACCAGACCTAAAGGAATTACAACTGTCTACCTGGAAGTGATTTAAAAAACACTGTACTCACTTTTTAAATAGATGGAGCGTCCGCTGGTCAGCACCCGTTTCTGACGTCAGGCAGATTCCTGTCCTCCTTTGTGGAGCGGAAATTTTCTTTACCAGTAATAACCTTCAGTCAGAACCCAGGCCCTGAGCATTGGAGCGTCCATCCCATCCTCGTCGCCAAAATGTTAAAGAAATTCTTGAGTCATCAGTGTTGAGTAAATCATATCTTTACTGCATGCATGGATTTTTGCATGGGGGAGAGACACTGTCACCAAGGACGGTGTAAAATCCTCCAAAAAGCTTCGCCACTTATACAGAAAGATCAAAGTTACAAACAGAACAAACACCATACCTAATGTTTATGACCCCAGTAAATATTATCTGATGTTTTACCAGATGCCGTCATGTGCAACCCTCACGTTGACCTTTCCCGTTGACCTTTCCCTATCATATAATCCCCCAGCATTCATTCACAGCTTGACTGTTAGTTAATTGTTGTCTTAAAACATTACAGGAAACAAGAAGAAAACTGGTTATTTGCCACACATGTCACACAAGATGCTGTCGTACGTCTACATTTCTATGGGCAAACAACAATAATCACACCATACAGCTGTGACCAAAGCAAACAACATCCAGATAATCTATATATATATATCTCGACAAATCTAACTATAGCATATGCAGCGATCCTAATATTCAACCTCTATCATATAAAAACATACGGGAACCAGACGGGAAACGCGGCATCACGTTCCTTTAAGCGTCAACCAGTGCGTAGAGAGACAGCAGAAGAACGCCGAAGGTGGTCAAGTGAGAGAAGAGGCCAACGCTGCCAGGTGCACTGCCACTAGTAGCAGGAGGAGCACTAGTAGCAGGAGTTCCTTCAGCAGTCCCTCCATCAGCAGGAGTCACTCCTTCAGCAGCAGGCACTCCATCAACAGCAAGCGCTCCATCAGCAACAGTAGCTGCGTCTTGTCCTCTAGTACCTGTTGAAAATGTGAAGGTTAACTTTCCTCTTAGAAAAGTGTGACATTAAGATAAAGCAGTGAACATATTCTTGCCTCAAACTAAAAAGAAGATGCTCTCTTCCTGAGTCATTTCTTTTCATGGTTGGTTTTTCGGAAGTCATTTTTTTTGTCTGATTTACTGATTTATTTCTTTTTCTGACTTTAGAGAGCATGTGAAACAATAAACGCATTCATTCCTTTATTGAGAGCTAGATTTAATGGTAGAGTTCTCAACGGCAATTAAAGGGTTAAAATCCTCAAAATGAAGAAATATGAATGTGTAAAGTTTATATAGCAGTTTTTTTTTTAAATAGAACATTTTTGTCTTAAATTACGGAAGCGCAAAAAAAAAACTTGGTTGGTTTTTTCAGAGTAATTTTTTTTCTTACCTTTGGACGAGAGAAGGATCGTCAAAGTCACAGCACACAGGAAGTATTTGAGGTTCATTTTAACTGCGTCTTCTTCACCTTGTCCTCAGAATAAAAATCTGTCTTTGTCTGTCTTTAGATCTGTCTTTATACTCCGCTCCAAAAACAGATTCTGGCCTGTATCAGGTTTTTGTCTGTGAGGACTTAACTGTGCCTGCTTCTACAAAAATGACTTGACTTTTGCTTTCTGAATTAGTCGCGATAAGACAATAGCGAGGTCAATAACGAAGAATAAAGAGTTGAAGAACAAGATGGTGTACTTTAACTGAAGATGCTCTCTTCCTTTATGACCAAACACGTCTTTTTCCTTTCAACTACTTTATCGAATGCCTTACATCTCATAAACATCATCGTTCATTTGCATATTCTTATCGCTGTGACACAAAGTGACATCACCTCTGCGGCTGTGTCTTCCTTCAGCTAACAGGCCATCATCTGCTTTCACCCTCAGAAGGACAAAAATGTCCACTTCCAGAAAACTGCTATAAAAACTTTACAGATTGATATTTTTGTGTACTTAACTCAAGATGCTCTCTTCCTGAGTCATTTCTTTTCATGGTTGGTTTTTCGGAAGTAATCTTTTTTGTCTGATTTAGTGATTTATTTATTTTTCTGACTTTAGAGAGCATTTGAAACAATAAACACATTCATTCCTTTATTGAGAGCTAGATTTAATGGTAGAGTTCTCAAAGGGTCAGGCAAAAATTAAATGTTATTTAGATTTAAAGGAAACTCACTAAACCAGTTGATATATTTTACTGAATTATCATGAGGAAAATCTCTTTATGAAAGACAAACAAGAGTAAAATACAGAACTGAATCATTCACAATCAGACCATTTCCATCAGTTCTGTTCTGCTACACAGACAGATATAATAAATATTGAATTATCAAGATTTTAACCCTTTTTTAAGCTGGTTTGACAACAAAAATGTTTTCCATAATCAAACTGGCAATTAAAGGATTAAAATCCTCAAAATGAAGAAATATGAATGTGTAAAGTTTATATAGCAGTTTTTTTGAAATAGGACATTTTTGTCCTTAATTACGGAAGCGCAAAAAAAAAACTTGGTTGGTTTTTTCAGAGTAATTTTTTTTCTTACCTTTGGACGAGAGAAGGATCGTCAAAGTCACAGCACACAGGAAGTATTTGAGGTTCATTTTAACTGCGTCTTCTTCACCTTGTCCTCAGAATAAAAATCTGTCTTTGTCTGTCTTTAGATCTGTCTTTATACTCCGCTCCAACCACAGATTCTGGCCTGTATCAGGTTTTTGTCTGTGAGGACTTAACTGTGCCTGCTTCTACAAAAATGACTTGACTTTTGCTTTCTGAATTAGTCGTGATAAGACAATATCGAGGTCAATAACGAAGAATAAAGAGTTGAAGAACAAGATGGTGTACTTTAACTGAAGATGCTCTCTTCCTTTATGACCAAACACGTCTTTTTCCTTTCAACTACTTTATCGAATGCCTTACATCTCATAAACATCATCGTTCATTTGCATATTCTTATCGCTGTGACACAAAGTGACATCACCTCTGCGGCTGTGTCTTCCTTCAGCTAACAGGCCATCATCTGCTTTCACCCTCAGAAGGACAAAAATGTCCACTTCCAGAAAACTGCTATAAAAACTTTACAGATTGATATTTTTGTGTACTTAACTCAAGATGCGCTCTTCCTGAGTCATTTCTTTTCATGGTTGGATTTTCGGAAGTAATTTTTTTTGTCTGATTTAGTGATTTATTTATTTTTCTGACTTTAGAGAGCATTTGAAACAATAAACACATTCATTCCTTTATTGAGAGCGAGATTTAATGGTAGAGTTCTCAACGGGTCAGGCAAAAATTAAATGTTATTTACATTAAAGGAAACTCACTAAACCAGTTGATATGTTTTACTGAATTATCATGAGGAAAATCTCTTTATGAAAGACAAACAAGAGTAAAATACAGAACTGAATCATTCACAATCAGACCATTTTCATCAGTTCTGTTCTGCTACACAGACAGATATAATAAATATTGAATTATCAAGATTTTAACTCTTTTAAAACTGGTTTGACCACAAAAATGTTTTCCATAATCAAACTGGCAATTAAAGGATTAAAATCCTCAAAATGAAGAAATATGAATGTGTAAAGTTTATATAGCAGTTTTTTTGAAATAGGACATTTTTGTCCTTAATTACGGAAGCGCAAAAAAAAAACTTGGTTGGTTTTTTCAGAGTAATTTTTTTTCTTACCTTTGGACGAGAGAAGGATCGTCAAAGTCACAGCACACAGGAAGTATTTGAGGTTCATTTTAACTGCGTCTTCTTCACCTTGTCTTTAGAATAAAAATCTGTCTTTGTCCGTCTTTAGATCTGTCTTTATACTCCGCTCCAACCACAGATTCTGGCCTGTATCAGGTTTTTGTCTGTGAGGACTTAACTGTGCCTGCTTCTACAAAAATGACTTGACTTTTGCTTTCTGAATTAGTCACGATAAGACAATAGCGAGGTCAATAACAAAGAATAAAGAGTTGAAGAACAAGGTGGTGTACTTTAACTGAAGATGCTCTCTTCCTTTATGACCAAACACGTCTTTTTCCTTTCAACTACTTTATCAAATGCCTTACATCTCATAAACATCATCGTTCATTTGCATATTCTTATCGCTGTGACACAAAGTGACATCACCTTTGCGGCTGTGTCTTCCTTCAGCTAACAGGCCGTCATCTGCTTTCACCCTCAGAAGGACAAAAATGTCCACTTCCAGAAAACTACTATAAAAACTTTACAGATTGATATTTTTGTGTACTTAACTCAAGATGCTCTCTTCCTGAGCCATTTCTTCTGATGTTTGGTTTTTCGGAAGTCATTTCTTTTTCTGATTTAGTGATTTATTTATTTTTCTGACTTTAGAGAGTATTTGAAACAATAAACGCATTCATTCCTTTATTGAGAGCTAGATTTAATGGTAGAGTTCTCAACGGGTCAGGCCAGCCCGACACACCTGGCCACAAAAATATGCAAATGATTCGGGTTGGGCCTCGGGCTTCCTTTTTCCCACTCCTAACACACTTTTCCAGCAGAAGAACGCAGAAGGTGGTCAAAGTGAGAGAAGAGCATAGATGTATTATAACAGGGGTTCTCAACCTTTTGCAAGCTGGGCCCCCCAAAGCTGGTTCATTGCAGTTGTCGAGTCTCCAACCACCACAAAAGTCGCTAGTCGCTTTTGACAAAGAAAATCGCCATGAGGATGATTTATTTGTGTGTTATAATAATCTAACCACTTGCATTTTTTTTCCCCCTTCCCATCCTGTAAATACTCGCTTATTAACGAGCCGCTGTGTGGATTCATACTGACATCGTGAACACGGGGCAGATGACAGTGTGATGACCTGAGACCTGTGCTCACTTCACCACTGCTTGTCTTATCGTCACAATCGGTTCATGAAGTTACTGATAAATGTGATGAATTAGAGTGAAAGAATCTGGAGTTATAAAATTGGGTCGACGCGTTGTTATTGTTCCTAATAATATGATCGTGAGTCTGCATGTTTTCTGGCTTGACTTTATTTTAATATTTTATGATTATTATATTTACCATAAATTGTAATTATAATGATAAGTTAGCTTTATTTGTAAACCACCTACAAAACCAGTTAGAAATGTTAACTTCGAAATTTAAACCAAAATACAAAGCACAGCAATGAGACCAAAATCATATTCATGATTAATATTCAATGGAATTGTTTTTTTTAATCATCATAAAAGTATTTCATGTTGTCTTTATTTTCTTGGACAATAATATATAAAATCCCTGAGTTCTGTGACAGCAACATTTTGTATTTTACAACATATTTGATGATTAGCATACAGTATGTAGCAGTAGGGCACTACTGCATACAGCCTTAGGAGGTCACAAGCCAGTGTCTTTTTGAGCCGGTCCCAAGCCCGGATAAATGCAGAGGGTTGCGTTAGGAAGGGCATCCGGCGTAAAACTTGTGCCAAAACCAAATATGCGAATAAAACCTATGACTTCCATACCGGATCGGTCGAGGCCCGGGTTCACAACGCCCGCCATTGGTGCCGATAACCTACAGGGTAACAGTGGAAATTGGGCTACTGTGGGTCGAAGTCGAAGGAGGAGAGGAGGAAGGCGAGAAGAGAGAGAAAAGAGAAAAGGCAAGAGTCTGGGACTGAGAGTAGGGACTTTGAATATTGGGACGATGACGGGAAAAGCTAGAGAGTTGAGTGACATGATGCAGAGAAGGAAGGTGGATATACTGTGTGTCCAGGAGACCAGGTGGAAAGGTAGCAAGGCAAGAAGCTTAGGTGCAGGTTTTAAGTTGTACTACTATGGTATTGATAGGAAGAGAAATGGAGTAGGGGTTATCCTAAAGGAGGAGTTTGTTAGGAATGTCCTGGAAGTGAAAAGAGTGTCAGATAGATTGATGAGTCAGAAGCGATCAGTTCCGCAAACACACAGCTCCAATCAGGCACAGCAACCAGACCCAACAACCTCTTCAACTGAGGAAAAGAAGTGGAAACTGAGCAGAAGCAAAGCAGCAGCGGTTCTAGGAGCGGATTAGTCGGCGCTGCGCCGTTACAGTCAGTCGTCCTACGATGAAGTGAACAAACAATGAGCAACTTATGAATGGCTGGAGGAGGAAGCTAAGACCACTGCACTACATACCGGTCAGGCGATCCCGGCCAACACAGTGCGGAACGGAGGGATCAACGCTCCGCGAGAGAGACCAGCGGCAGACGGTGAGTGGCACAGAGCGGTGAACAGCGCGCAGCCAGCAGCAACACCCAAGTGGACCTTTATAAAACAATCACATTAGTACTGGATGGGCAACATACGCGAGATATGCAGCCGGCAGCCCACCTGTAACCACACGCACGCGGAAATGGAGGAAGCACAGGAGTGACGCGACCCAGCCTCCAGCAAGCAAAGGGCTGACAGGTGCTTTACGCCGCCTTTATGTGGCAGTCTCCCACTGTGATTGGGTGGAACTGCAGCCCATATGATTGTTACCGAACTACATTTTGCCACAATTGGGTAACTTATAAGAGTGGAGGTAGGAGCACACAGGTAGACTACATCTTGTATAGACGATGTAATCTGAAGGAGATCAGTGACTGCAAAGTAGTGGTGGGTGAGAGTGTAGCAAGTCAGCATAGGATGGTGGTTTGCAGGATGAATCTGGTGACAAGGAAGACGAAGAGGACAAAGGCAGAACAAAGGACAAAGTGGTGGAAGCTGAAAAGAGAGGACTGTTCTGTGGCTTTCAGGGAGGAGTTGAGAAAGAATCTGGGTGGTCAGGGAGAGCTCCCAGATGACTGGACAACTACAGCTAATGTAATCAGGGAGACAGGTAGGAGAGTACTTGGTGTGTCGTCTGGAAGGAAAGTAGATAAGGAGACTTGGTGGTGGAATGGGGAAGTGCAGGAGTATATAAAGAGAAAGAGGTTAGCAAAGAACAAGTGGGACACTGAGGAGACTGAAGAGAGCAGACAGGAGTACAGGGAGATGCAGCACAAGGTAAAGGTAGAGGTGGCAAAGGCCAAACAAAGGGCGTATGATGACTTGTATGCTAGGTTGGAAAGTAAGGATGGAGAGAATGATTTATACAGGTTGGCAAAAAAGAGAGATAGAGATGGGAAAGACATCCAGCAGGTTCGGGTGATTAAGGATAGAGAGGGACATGTGTTGACAGGTGCCACAGAAGTAATGGGAAGATGGAAAGAGTACTTTGAAGAGCTCATGAATGAGATGTTCAGAATTGCAGTAACTATAGAGGAATAAAGTTGATGAGCCATACAATGAAGTTATGGGAAAGAGTAGTGGAAACTAGACTGAGAGCAGACAAATTCAAATTCAAATTCAAATTCAACAGCTTTATTTATCCCGCAGGGCAATTCAGTTTGCACCCTCAGTCACATAAACGTACAACAAACTGACAACAAAACAACAACACATACAGCAACTACTCAGTACCGCAGGTGGGCATGGGCAGTCGAAGCAAATTAAAATTTAAGAAATAGACATTAAAAAATAAACATACACATTGACTCAAGTCAATTTTTAGCTGTCAGCCACATTTAAAAGCCTGATGGCCGAAGGAATGAATGAATTTGCAAATCTGTTTGTCTTCCTTCGGGGGGGCAAGGTAACGCCGCCCCGAAGGCATCAAACAGAATTCCTGATGTGGTCAGGATGACTAATGATCTTCCTAGCTTTTTGGATGACCCTTTTTTTCCAGATAGAACTTAAGTCCGTTAGCTGGACTCCGATGATCTTGGAACAGACTTTAGTGATGCTGCTGAGACAGTTCTTCTCCTTCACAGATAGACCATAAAACCAACAAATAAAAGCAAACGTCAACAGACTTTCAATAAAGGAATGGTAAAAGTTGCATAAAATGTTCTTAGAAACATTAAAAGAATTCAGCTTCCGCAGTAGATAGATACGTTGTTGGCCCCGTTTAACCATAGACTCTGTGTTTTTGTCAAACTTGAGTCTGGAGTCAAATATTGTACCTAAATACTTGTATGACTCCACGATTTCAACATTTCCTCCATGTATAGCGCATGCAGCAGGATCAGAACGGTTCCTCCTAAAATCAATGATCAACTCCTTGGTTTTTGTCACGTTTAAGTCCAGGTAGTTATCATCGCACCACTTCACAAACAAGGGTAATGCACAACCATGATCTGATTGGGCCCCCTGGAGAAGTGACAGTAGGGCTGTGTCATCAGAAAATTTCACCAGATGGCTGTCCACTTGGGAGGACCTGCAGCTGTCAGTATATATAATAAATAGCAAAAGAGAAAGGACACAGCCCTGTGGAGAGCCTGTGTTGGAAGTAATGGAGGCGGACATACAGTATGACCATTCACAAATACTCGCTGAATTCTGTCTGATAAAAAATTTAAGAGCAACAATAAAACCTGATCAGGTAGATAAAAGTAGGAAACAAGACGTTCAATTAAAATATGAGGCTGCATCTTATTAAAAGCTGAGGAAAAGTCAGCAAATAAAAGCCTTGCATGTGCACTGGGTTTCTCAAGGTGTTTATATAACCTGTCTTAGATAAAAATCTTAGCATCATCCACACCTTTCCCAGGCTGATACACAAATTGCAATGGATCTAGTTTGCCATTTATAAGGGATACAATTTCATCCTTCAGTATTCTCTCAAGAACCTTCATTACAAGAGACGTTAGAGCGACTGGCCTAAATTCATTCAGTTCCCTTGGATTACTAGCTTTAGGAATAGTAATTATGGTGGATGTCTTCCACATATCTGGCCATTCTCATCTGAAATAATCGTGTGAACACTTCACTGAGCTGGTCAGCACAGTGTCGCAAAGTGCGACCGCAGATGGAGTCAGGGCCAGCAGCCTTATGTGTATTTATCCTTTTAAGGAGATTAGTATAATTTTTATCAACACTCTCTGCTGCTGCTTACATAAATTACATTGTATTGCTATAAACATGTCATCATTGACTGTATAAACTCGTAACTTGATACAGTTGTTGTGTATCTGCTCCTGGTCTCTCTCTCTCTTTTGTCTCGACCTCATCGCCCTCTTGTTCTTTCTCTCCCCCTTTCTGTCCCCCACCTCTCCTCTGTCCCCCATTTTCCTTTCACCCCAACCGGTCGAGGCAGATGACTGCACATCTCTGAGCCTGGTTCTGTCAGAGATTTCTTCATGTTGTTACGGCCGCTGCTGGCTGCCGTTTAGTGTATGTTCATTGTGTGTTCCCATGAGTGATTCTGCCAGGCATGCAAAGCAAGCTGTGTGATTCCCTGGTAAGGATTGGTCCTTCTGAAGCAGAGGCGGTCTACTTCCTGCTTCCTGTCCACCGGTGTCTGTGATTGGTGTGGCTGTGATTCGACCAAGTCTACCAATCAAGACTCTTCAATCAACCCCAGCTGCAACATAAATAGCTTGTGTGCCCTCAGTTCATGGCGGCTGTAAGTTAGTGATCATTTCGCGTCACTGTTGGTTACATACATTTCTGTGTTCAAGCATATTTCAATAGAGTGTTTGTTTAGCTTTGCCTGGCTGGAACCTATCTTAGTGGTTCTAGCCAGTGTTCTGAATCTTTGTATACTTGTGTAGTTCAGAGAGTACCTTAACCGGTTGGTCTCTCTCTCTCTCTCTCTCTCTCTCTCTCTCTCTCTCTCTCTCTCTCTTTCTTTCTCGTGGTGCATGCTGGGAGAGAGTGTGAGAGAGAGTGAGAGGGTTCGAGAGAGAGTGACTGAAAGTTCGGGTGAGTTTCGCCACTTTTTCTATTTTCTGCTGGTTTGCATGTGTGACTCAATCTGCGTTGATAGTGTAGGAGAGTAGGGACTTTGTTAATTGTGTTTGATCGTCTTCTGACGGCTTGGTCCCCGCGTGTCTCTGCGGCGATGGCGTCCTCACAGACGCTGTCACTGTCGCTCAGACACGGGGTGAGGATCCAACCCGATCCATCGGTGCCAGTAGAGGAGGTTCTCCTGGCGGTGGGGGACGCAGTAGGTCACTCCTGTCTGTCCCATGCCTCCAGGATGAACCATGGTGTCATCGTCTTCCTTAAGGAGGAAAAGTTTGTTGCGGGGCTGATTGAAAGTGGTGTCACTGTCCGCGGCTCGTATCTCCAAGTCTTCCCCCTCGCAGTTCCCTCCACCAGAGTCACCATCTCTGGAGTGCCGCCGTTCGTTCCGAATGAGGCACTGGCACATGAACTGCAGCGTTTCGGGAAGCTAGCGAGTGGGTTTAAAATTATGAATCTGGGCTGTAGAGACGAAAGATTAAAACACGTCCAGTCTTTCCGAAGACAAGTTTTCATGTTCCTCACCTGTCCCACACAAACTCTAGAGGTGTCCTTCAGAATAAAACACAGTGAGGGAAACTATATGGTTTGTGCCAGCACGGGGAGGATGAGATGTTTTGAGTGTGGCAACGAGGGTCATAAGCGGAGTGCTTGTCCGCACAAACTGACCGGGGAGGGATCTGACCCGGTGGCTGGGCCCGTTGTGGCTGGGGCTGCCTCGGCGGGTCCCGCGCTGGCCGGGGGGGGGTTCCTCTCCAGCCGCTCCGGCCGCCCAGGCCGCGGGCGGTGCCGCTTCGGGCGCCTCGGCCGCTGCGGACCTGCGGGCGGGGTCGATGGAGGGGTGCGACGGTCAAACAGAGGGACAGAACAGAAAATGCAGGGAGACAAACAGGAATGATTCAACTGTTAATTCCGAGTCTCCTGAGTACAAGAGGTCAATGAGCCAGGCTGACAGTGACACACACACAGCTGAGTGTGACGTCAGCAGGCAGGTGTCAGCTGAGTGTGACAGCAGGCAGGTGTCAGCTGAGTGTGACGTCAGCAGGCAGGTGCCAGACCCCACCATTGCAAAAAATATTGATCAGACTGAGAAAGTTTCTTCTGTGGCTGATAACAACAACAGTCAGATAGACAACAATGATGACAGCGAGGTATATGATGACATAGACTATGACACTGACTGTGTTTCTGTGGCAGGTTCTCAGCCAGACCTGTACACATTGCAAGAACTGGACACTTTCTTGGATGAAACATTCAGAAAAGCCATAAAAGTGCCAGACTATTTTCCAGATTTGGAAAAATTTGTAAAAAGTGTGAAAACTTCAAAAAATGATATCCTAGATGAAAAGAAACGGTTCAGACTACTTAAACATTTGACAGCAGTCAGAAAACAAATAAAAGATAGACGTGACAGTAAGGAACAGCTCAGAGGGAGAAGGATGAGAAAATGAATGTGTTCCACAGGGTGTTTTTTCTTTTTTTACCGGTTTCCTTTCTCCTGGTTGACATGCACTCGGTGAGGGTAGGTTCTCTTAATATTTGTGGAGGGAGAGATCAGCAGAAGAGAGCTGTCATTTCTGACATGATTAATCAGAAAAATCTGCAGGTAGTGTTCCTGCAGGAGACACACAGTGACGACCAAAATGAGACAGAGTGGACTCTGTGGTGGAGACCTCACATTTGTCTGTCTCATGGTACTCGCTTGTCTGCTGGTGTCGCTGTGCTGTTCACTGCAGGATCAAATGTAAATATCATCTCTAATTCAGAGTTAGTTCCTGGTAGAGCATTAGCAGTTAGAGCCCAAATTAATGGTGCATCTTTTTGCTTTATTAACATCTATGCTCCAAACCAGGGCCCCTCGAAACACCTTAAAACCTTTTTACAACAATGTGATCAAGGGGAGTGTGTTGTTCTCGGAGGTGACTGGAACTGCACCACTGATGCCTCCATGGATCGGACAGGTGGTGAATCTTACCTTCCGTCTGCCACTGCTCTGTCCCAGTTAGTGTGTGAGACAGACGTGGTGGATGCATGGAGGGTTAAACACCCCCTGGACAGGCAGAACACATGGCTCAGGGTGGCGGACGGCAATGTGAGTGCAGCCAGGTTGGACCGTTTCTATGTGTCTAAATCCTACATCAACAGACTATCTAAAGCAAACATCCTTCCAGTTGGTTTTAGTGATCATCATCTAATCACCCTTGAACTCTGCATGTCACCAACAAAAAGATGCAGCTCACATTGGCACTTCAACACCAAATTATTACAAGATCTCAATTTCTGTCAAAAATTAAAATTTTTTTGGGTAATTTGGAGGCAGAGAAAAGGAGAGTTCCAGTCCCTTTCACAATGGTGGGAGGTGGGCAAGGCCCAAATTAGAGTCTTCTGCCAACAGTATTGCAGCCATTCCTCAGCAAATATTAAATCTGTAATTCGGAGACTGGAGGAAGAAATCATAGACCTAGAAAGCAACATAACAGACAGTAATAACACAGACAGGGACAGACTTAAACATAAAAAGCAAGAACTAGGTAACTTCCTCAATGAACGGGCCAAAGGAGCATTACTAAGATCCAGGTTTACTACAATCAAAGACATGGATGCTCCTACATCCTTCTGTCTGCAGCTTCCTGGTGGCAGAATTACCACAAACCCTGTGGAAATGAAACACCACGCTGTGGACTATTACAGCAAGCTTTTCAACTCGGAGACCTGTTGTGGAGATAGTGTGGATGAGCTACTGCAGGGACTTCCTCAGCTCACCACCGAGGACAGGGAGGTTCTGGGCCACAGCATTTCTCTGGTGGAGCTCACTGCAGCCGTACATCAGTTGGCTGCAGGAAAAACTCCTGGTGTAGATGGTCTGCCAGCTGAGTTCTACAAACATTTCTGGAGTAGTGTCGGTGTTGACCTGTGGGAGGTCCTGCTCGAGTGCTCCAGGAAGGGGGTGCTGCCTAACTCCTGCAGGATGGCGGTGCTGTCATTGCTTCCAAAAAAAGGCGATTTATCGCTTTTAAAGAACTGGAGACCGGTTGCACTGCTCTGCACAGACTATAAACTATTTTCAAAAATCCTCGCCAACAGACTGAAAACATTTCTGGAATACATCGTACACAAGGACCAAACTTACTGCATACCAGATAGAACAATAATGGACAATATTTTTCTTTTTAGGGACCTCTTACAAATCTGCAAGGACCAAAATATTGATGCCGGTTTTATTTCTTTACACCAAGAGAAGGCTTTCGACAGGGTAGACCATTCTTTTTTTTTTTTTCAACGTTAAGGGCTTTTGGTTTTGGCGGGGTTTTATTTCACACCTCAATTTATTGTACAGGGAGGCTTTTTGCTTGGTAAAGGTGGGAGGTGGGCTCAGCAGTCCAGTTCCAGTGAAAAGAGGCATTAGGCAGGGATGTCCACTCTCAGGACAGCTGTACTCACTAGTAATTGAACCCTTTTTAGTTAAATTAAGAGAGAGACTTTCAGGCATAACTCTGCCAGGTCTCTCCAGTCATCCACCACTGGTCATCTCAGCATATGCTGATGATATAAATATATTCATAACGAGTCAGGAAGATGTTAACTCACTACAACAATGCATCTCATTGTATCAGAGGGCCTCGCCAGCCAGAGTGAACTGGGAGAAAAGTGGGGCTCTGCAGGTGGGCCGGTGGACAGGTGGAGGGCTCCCGGTTCTGCCTGGAAGCCTCAGATGGGGCAAAGAAGGCATGAAATTCCTAGGAATCTACCTGGGAACAGAGCGATTTCAGGAGAAGAACTGGGAATGTGTGGTGGAGAGAGTGCAAGCCAAAATAACCAAATGGAAATGGCTGCTACCTCAGCTTTCCTATAGGGGGAGAGTCCTGGTAGTCAATAACTTGGTTGCCTCGATGTTGTGGCATAAATTGATGGTCCTCCCTCCTCCTGGTGGCCTGGTGACCCGGATCCAACGGGAGCTAGTGGACTTTTTCTGGTCAGGAAAACACTGGCTGAGGTCCACGATACTGTACCTGCCAATCCATGAGGGGGGACAAGGTTTGGTGGACATTCAAGCCCGGATGACAGCTTTCAGACTTCAAACAGCCCAGAAACTCCTATACGGTCTTGGAATGGCTTGGCTGGACACTGCATACACACTACTGAAAAGAGCTGGAGGGCTGGATTATGACAAACATTTGTTCCTGTTAGATCCAGTCTCAAGAGACCTAACTGGACTATCTCCCTTTTATCGCTCCGTACTGGAGGCCTGGCAGGTCTTTAAAATCCACAGGAAACCCACAACAACACCTGGACTATGGCTTTTCGAAGAACCACTCTTCACAGACACACTAATAAAATCGAAACTGATGTCAAGCACAATTAAATCAAAGCTGAGAGAGGCTGGCATTGTCAAACTGGGTCACCTGCTGAAGACACCTGTCCCCCAGCTGTCTGAAAAACTCAAAGTCAGGTCCAGCAGGCTCCTGAAGAGGCTCCTGGAGGAGGTTTGTGCGTCGCTACCCCCTGCCCTCAGAGAGTTCGCTGAAGACAACACCCTGTCCGATCAATGGGATGATGAATGCGAGTACTTATTTCCTCCTCTGCTCGTGACTCCTGATGTCGGGCAGAACCAACAGAACCTCCTGCTGTCTCTCAACACCCCACAGTCTGGAGATTTTGAGGGTCTTGGAAGGAAAGCGATATACATCATGAGCGTGAAGGTTTTGAACTTTCGCTCACTGGCAGAGGTTCCAGCATCGAGGTGGACACAGGTTTTTGATGTGGACTCATCCCCGAGGGGCTGTTGGTGGTCCCTGTACAAAGCCCCCATTGAAAAGCGAACGGGCGACCTCCAGTGGAGGATTGTACACGGGGCCATAGCTACAAACGGGTTTCTGGCTCACTTCGCTCTGAACACAGGTGAGGGCTGTCCATTCTGTCCTTACAGCATTTATTCACCCAGTGTTCCAGGCTGACGGGGCTTTTTAATCTGCTGCAAACATGGTTTCAAGGTCTCGGGGAAGAGTTTTCACTCTCTCTTTTCATCTACGGACTACACTATTCTGCCCGTAAAAAGAAAGTACTTACCTTGGTCAACTACATCTCAGGAACAGCAAAGCTAGCTATTTGGGTCAGTCGCAGAAATAAGGTCAGAGGTCAGGGGTCAGAGGATGTAGTCAGAGTCTGTAGCAGCCTCCTATCTGCTCGACTAAGGGTAGAGTTTGGTTTCTACAGACTGACTGACAATATCCACACATTCAGAGACATTTGGGCAGTGCATGGTGTTCTCTGCTCAGTCACAGATGACTCCTTAGTATTGAACATATGAGTCATTTTTTATTTATTTTTCTTATTTTTATGGCCTAAATTTCCCTCCGCTTAATAGTGTTCTATTGTAATTTGTGTTGAACTTTGAAAATAAATGTTCATTTTAAAAATAAAAAAAATCTTTCTTTCTTTCTTTCTCTCTTTCTCTCTCTCTCTCTCTCTCTCTCTCTTGTCCTGGGACTGTGCTTTTGCAGAATAGCTGCTTGTATCTTTGTAAAGCTTATGGGTGCTGATCTCCTTTTGTTTTTTGGTGTTCCTTCTTGTTTTTCCAAGAGCTATAGCATTTATTTGATGTTACTTTGTGTTTTTGTTATTTGTCAGCACCTGTACAGTAGTGATGGTGAGATGAAGCCTCATGAGGCATTGAACCACTTGAGCCAATTGGTACGAGAAAGGGTTCATTTCTCGAAGCTTCATGTGCACACGAAACCACCTACTGGCCAAGTGTATAATCACAGGCAGCTGTACCTGAACCACATAATGTGTGATGCATTGATTTTTGTGTCTGTTATGTCTGTTAGAAATGACTATGAATTACAACAAATGTATGACCAAATAATTTCTGTACATATATGTTTAATAAATTTTTTGAATGTATTCTGTGTGTGTGTAAATCTACCCAAAATGGTAATATCATAATATGGCAGGTTGTGCAATGTTTTTCTGAAAATGGCATGGGCGTAATCAGGCAGAGGACAGTGAAAGTGCTTGTGGAACTAGGAAAAGGGCACAGATTATGCTTGTGTAACTTGGACAATGATGTACAGGACAGGGGAAATGTCATTCATTTTTATTCAGAAACAATCATTTCTCAACAGTTGTTGGTTTTCTTTTCTTTTCTTTGACACAACCTCTCCGGCCTTGGAGAAGACCCTTTCACAAGGCACAGAAGATGCCTGCGTGCACAAAAAGGCAAGTGCAAGTTTGTATAAATTTGGGTAGAGCAGTTTTTGCCTCTCCCAGTACTCCAGAGGGTTTTCCAGTCTTCCTATATTTTGCTCTGAAAGGTACCGCTGGACCTCCACAGTGGCATCTGCAGTGACATTTTGAGACCTCCTTGCCTCCATGACGCTGGTGTCTAAACGATGCCACAGTTTGCTACCTAAGAGGAAACCACAGATCATGTTAGTAAGTGTTGTCATAGGAAAAACTGATGTCAAAATGTAAAATAATAGATTACCTCCAGTGACATCATGAGAGGTAGAAGCCTGGGGGATATCCTCACACTCTGAGGTCACTCGCTTTATAGCTTCGGTGGCTTTTGTTTGACTGAAAAATCCAATCACTTTAAATCGGGGGTCCAGGAGTGTAGCAAGGGACATGATGCTCATCGACTGCAAAATATGAAGTTTCTCCCGTAGTTGCCTGATGAGCTGGTCTCCCATTTCCAATGCCACTGCAGGTGCCGGCTTTGCTATTTCCTCCTGAAGGTTTTGCTCCAGCATTTTCATTAGGGGGACTACTTTGGAGGCAGACACATTTTCCTCGGCCGACAGCTCTACAGTGGCATCATAAAAGGGAGACAGCAAAGAAAGGCACCCTCCAATAATGTTGAACTCATCTGAAGTGATCATGGGCGTGTCATGATGTAGCCCAGCTAACGCTGCTCCGACTGGCTCCCTTAGCTCCACCAAACGTTGCAGCATCAAGTATGTGCTGTTCCATCTGGTCTCCACTTCTTGCATGAGCTTCATTTTTGCCATCCCCAGATGAAGCTGCACTTGTGTAAGCTTCTCCTTTAAAGATACAAATGAGTAGGCCATCAAATCACTGCAGCAGGAACACCAACAAACTTAGTGTTATCATAAATTGGAATAAAGGGAATGACCATACCTTAGCAGTGGTGCTGCTTCTAAAGAAGCCAACCAGCTTCCTTGCTTTGGCCCGGATGCCAGAGAGCACAGGGTTCTGGTCAAGTGCTTTCTTCACTATCAGATTTAGGGTGGGTGCAATGCAAATATGGTGCCGAAGCTTCAGCTCTGTCACACACGCAACAATATTGGGAGCACCATCAGTGACCATACATGTCACCTTATTAGTGACTCCCCATTCCTCCATCAGGGAGGCTTTCACACGCTATATTTTCAGCAGTGTGTGATTAGGGGAATGCCTGCACTCCCAACAGCACTGAGCTGAGCCAGATTTTCTCACCCACAAAATGGCATGTTACAGCCAGGTAGGCATCCATGTTGATGGATGTCCACATGTCAGAAGTAAGGCTAACACTGGCCACCTTTTCAACTGTAGCCTTAGCCTTCTCCTTTGCTGACTCGTACTTGGCTCCACCATGGCCTTCAGAGCCTGAAGGAAAACAAATATAATGCTGAATTTGTTTGAATTGTGAGACATACAATTAAGTTATCATTTGTTTCATGCATGCACCCATACATACCTGCCTTGTAGGGAGAACATAATTGGGATCCATTTTGGACACAAATGCCCTGAATCAAACATCTTCCACAATACTGAAGGGCTGTGTGTCCTTCACTATCATGGAGACAAGGGCTTCATCCAGCTCCTGTTTTCTGGTGGCTGTTTAAAAGACAGTAAATACAGTGTTACTTGTCTTTATTTGCACAATAAACAAAAGTAAACATGGAAAAATTGTGATAGTGTGTTTGTAATATTGTTATGACTTACCTTGGCTAGATGAAGCTCTAGTTTCCTCCTAATTCTCATGCAAGGCACAGTAATGCCTTAGCATGGATGAGGTGTTGTTATTGTACCCCAACTCCTTGGAACACAATAAACACCTCACCTTTGAGTAAAATAAGAAACCGTGAAAAATAGTTATTGATAAGCAAACCTAATGCGTCTAATAATGTTAGATTTAGCTTACCTTGTTAGGAGATATCAGATCGAAGTGTTCCCACACAGGGGAAATCCTCCTCTTCCTCGCTGGCTCCATCCTATATCCCTCTACTACTACTCTCCTAAATCTCCAAGCCGAGAAGAGCCTGATAGACCAGAGTCATCCAGTGTGTGTAGCGTCTTACAGATAGAGAGGACATGGAAGCTTTGGCATATAGTTCACAGCGGTGGGTGAGGTGGCTACAGCCAGTGATGAACCTCAGAGCACAATGATAGACTGGAGTCAAAGACTGTAGGCAACTGTTTGAGGCACACATGTAAGAATGTCGCTGATATCAGGACCTTCCTAGCTCTGAGGGAGAAACAAGACTTGTTTCTATAAAAGAAACCGAGCTTCACCCTTAATTTAGAAACCAAATTTCTAACATGCACTTTGAAAGATAGCTCCCCATCAATAATAAATCCCAGGTACTTATAACTGGTAACCAGCTCAAGAGCTCTGCCATGGGAAGTTCTAATTGAGGGGATTTGTTCCATGGGAACAGATGAGTTTGAAAAAAGCATTATTTTGGATTTTTCAGCATTTAAAACCAGTTTCAATTTCTCCAGATTAGTCTGCACTGTATCGTGTAGGCGGATTGCAAAAATATGAATGCTTGTGCAATTGAAGGTGAAGAGCAATAAATGACTGGATCATCAGCATAAAAATGGTGTGAGGCATTGGACAAGTTTGCACACAGATCGTTAATATAAATTGTAAACAAAATTGGTCCTAGGACTGAGCCTTGAGGTACACCTTTTGTGACCTCAAGAAAAGTGGAACTAACTCCAGCCATCTGAACACATTGTGTCCTATTTGTCAAATAGTGTTTTACCCAAGTAGCAGTTTGTGTGAAGATGCCTTTTTTGATGAGAATATCTAGCAATGCCTCAAACACATCACTTAAAACTTTTAGGGCAGCAGTGGTAGTGCTGTGTTGCTTCCTAAAACCTGATTGAAGAGAGTTTAGAATGTTGTTAGATTCCAAAAAGTCCTTCAACTGATTGCAAACCAATTTTTCAAATACTTTCGCCAAAATACATCATTTTGAAATTGGCCTATAATTGTTCGCGTTTGAGGGTTCACCTCCTTTAAGCAGTGGGAGGACAAACACAGATTTCCAAATTTTAGGAAGTTTGTTACTGCTAAGGCTTAAGTTAAAAATACTAGTTAGAGGCTCAGCAATTAAATCAGCAGCCAGCTTTAGAAAAAATGGATCCAAACCATCAGGACCAGCTGATTTTTTGGGATCCAATTTTTCCAATGCACTACAGACCTCAAAAATAGACATGTGTTCAAAATTAAAAGGGGGATGGCTTACAACAGTAGAGTCGTTATTTAAAACAGTGTTTTTAAAATCACGATTTAAAGAATCAAACAAGTGCCCTGTTGTGATAAAATGTTCATTAAAATAATTTAGCATGGCACATTTATCAGTCAGTTGTACAGAATCTTTGACTAAAAAAGGTGGCAGTTCACTGGAAGAAGTAGTACCAGAAACACCTCTCACAACATTCCAACATTTCTTGAGATCATTCAGGTTTTTGATAGTTTCTGATATATAAAATTCAGATTTAGCCTTCTTTATGAGGGAGGTACATTTATTGCGTCAGCCTCTTTTTTTGTTTTTCGTGCTCTGACCCAGGCATTATCTCTTTCTTTGAGGAGGTTTCCAATATTAGTGGAAAACCAGGGATTAATTCACCCCTTAACCGTACATTTTCGTAATGGAGCATGTTTATTTATCATCTTCAAGAATTCGGAATGAAAAAAACTCCATGCCAACTCAACATCATCGAAGAGGGAGATTCGTTTCCACTGAACAATAGACAGATCATGCAAAAAAGCCTGCTCATAAAAATTATTAAAATTATTAAAATCTCTTTTGACTAAAATTTGTGGTTTAGTTTTGAAGAGTTTGGCATTTCTGACCACTGCAATAGCACAATGGTCACTCAGATCGTTCCCAAAAACACCAACATCAGTTTGTTCCCCTACCAAGACAAGCTCACCAGAGTTTAACCCTGAGACACAGTTTTTTAGGGAACTTAGAGCCTCACTGCAGGCTGAGGGGGGTCTATAACAGCCTATGACTGTAAGGGACTGTCCTTGTTTAAATTGAAGTTTCAATGCCAGAAGTTCAAACTGTTTGCTAATAGACAAAGAGGAGAGGGGAGTAGCATGAAACTTGTTTTTTATATAAATGGCTACACCTCCACCTTTCCTCGGACGATCACAGCGAAAGATATAGAAATATCCCGATCTGAGACTGATTTACCCAACCAGATTTCAGACAACACAAGAATATCAGTTTCAGTTGTCTGTACCCAAATCCTAACTGTATCAATTTTAGGAAGCAGGCTCCGGACATTCAGATGTAAGATGCCAAGGCCTGATCTGGCTCTAAATTCATTAGGGGTACTAATATTTTAATAATAATTTTTTTAAAACATAATGAAGAGAAGGGAATATTACATGCAACATGTTACGCTGCCTCAGGCCATTGTTTATAGAGTTAATATGTCCCGGTGTGACACATCCACTCTTACACTGCTTTCCTTTCAATTAACAAAAGGTTAACAGAACGTGAAACTGTGCACAAAATTATCTGAGAAGGAAGGAAGGAAGGAAGGAAGGCTCACTCTTGTTTCTGAAAACAAGCTGATTAAAAGTGAACAAATGTGACACTGATGTTGTGTGACAGTTTGTCTCAGGAGGTTTCACACAGATCATAATTGGATCCTCTGAGGTTTGGCTCCACCACTGTGTTCTGCAACTGTTCACATGTGACTGCAAACTGAAAAAGGTAGAGAAAATGAAATCAAGCAGTGGAAAACATGAATGGGCTCTGACAGCGAGCTGATCATGAGCAAGTCAACATGGACTAAAACCAAACACATAACTGTTCAGGTGCAGTTTCATTTCTGGAAACTAAACACAACTAAAACTTCAAGTGGCAGAACTCAATAAATATTTTGTAAAATGAATCACAACACAAAACTGATTCATTCCACCAAAACAGTTCACATAGCTATGATGTACTTATGTCTTATAAGGACATTGTCGTTCGTTATTGTCGTTTCATGCTGGTGGAATGATCTGTGCTACCAGAACAAGAAGCTCTCGAAAACCCAACTCTTCCAAGTGCATCTTCTGTCTTCACACTTACCTTAGCCCTGCACTTACAATAGCCTTGCACTTACTTAGCCCTGCACTTAGCTTAGCCCTGCACTTAACTTAGCCCTGCACTTAACTTAGCCCTGCACTTACCTTAGCCCTGCACTTACCATAGTCCTGCACTTACCTTAGCCCTGCACTTACCATAGCCCTGCACTTACCATAGCCCTGCACTTGCATCCACCTCGGCACTCAGAGTCCACTGTTCCTATCGAGTGGAGTTCTTTCTAAGACTTCTTCTATGATGCTTATTACTCTCTTGTAAGTCGTCTTGGATAAAAACATCTGCTAAATGCTTCAATGTAAATGTGAATGTTACAGATCATGTGTTGAAATCATTATCAACACTTACATCTCAGAATAGGGAACACTAAACTTGCAGAAAACCATGCATTTCAATGTCATTTTGGACCACAGCATGATCTCTCTCGCTCACACACACACACACACATTCACTTTATTTAAAACTTCATGAAAAACAAATAGTGTCTGTTACGTGTGCATGTTTTTGCTGTTCTTTTGTGTCCTGCGCCAGGTGCCACCCTCCCCACCTGACTGGTCAGGCACACCTGCGGCACCTCGGCAATCAGGTGGATTGTCTCAAAGCTGCAGGGATGGAAGCAGACAGGGCCAGTGGGCCAAACTGCCAGATAGTGTGAAGTGCTGCTGGTCGTGAACGAGAACTGTGTGCTGCTCTCCGTCTTCGACATATTCTTATTCCCTCGGGGCTCCGGCTGTAGTGTTAACCCTAGGTTTTTTCTTGGCTTCGCTTCCATCAGGAAGTAGATTCGTGTTAACGTTGATTTACTTTTCTTCCTTGAAATGCCCGGTTTAATATTTAATTGTTGCTCGCTTGTTTCCCCTGGATGCCACAAGTGGGGACGTAACAATTTTGGGGGCTCGTCCGTGATCTAATTTTGTTTTGAGAAATTAGTAAAGATGTTTGTAGTTTTTTTTAGACTATTTTGTTTTGAAGGCGGTAAGTCACTTCCGGTGGTTCGCAGTCAGTATTGACGGCGGTGTAAGCACAATCTAGCCTTACCTATTTGTACAACAACAACTCCCTCAGTTAGGCAGAAGTGTCCAGCTGGGTTGCACGGCACCCTTCCATCGGACACTTGTTTATTGTTTTGCTTTTTTTAATTTCGGAGCAAATCCTGGGCGGGGATCAAGTTCCCCGACGGGGGTAGGCGTTTCGGGGCTCCGGCCGCCGATGTTTCTGCGTTTCAAGTCGCCTTGAGCCCAGCACGCTCCAGAAGACAGACAGGTTAGTTTTTGGTAGGTAGGATCTGGGGGATGTTCGTTTATTGTAAGGCTGGGTTTGTTTGTTTGTTTTGGGGTGTAGCATCCGGCGTGAATGGTTCTGACGGTTGTCACGAAGTGAGGGGAGTACACGCTAATTTGCTCATTGCTTACCCTAGCGGCTAGACGCTACTACCGACGTAATGGCGAGTCAGCGTTTAGTGTGGAGGAGTTTGTGGCGAAGCCTACGCTGAGTCAACTAGACAACTGTAGGAAAGCTGATTTAGTGATTAGTGGAAGGGGGTGTGTGTAGTTTACCAGCGACTGTGGCCGAGTCCGCAAGGGAGCTGCGCTCCGAGGCTTGGGGGGCGGAAGCGACTGAGCGGCAGCGAGACATTTTCAACATTTACCCCTGGTGGTCTGGTGCGCGGCCATCTTCGTCATCTGCAACATTTGACGTGAGTAAAAACATTTCTTTGGTCCCCGTCTTTTGAGAGTCCGAAGTTGAATGTTATCTCGGTGCGTTCGAGCGCATTGCTGCTGCCCTGCACTGGCCGAAGGATGTGTGGGCGATACTGTTACAATGCAAACTAACGGGTAAAGCTCAGGAAGCTTGCTCTTCTCTTTCTGTGGAGGATAGCCTCTCTTATGAAAAAGTAAAGAGCATGATACTACAGGTACATGAGCTGGTGCCTGAGGCGTATAGGCAGCGTTTCCACGGTCTTAGAAAAACAGCAGGCCAGACGTACGCTGACTTTGCCAGGGAGAAGGGGATGCTGTTTGACAGGTGGTGCTCATCTTGTAAGGCAGATAACTTCAATACGTGAGCTAATGTTGTTAGAGGAATTTAAAAACCGAGTGCCGGAACGAACTGTCGCCCTTACCCACAAAAGCACCTTTATCAGGCACGATTCCCCTACTCAACATGAAACTGCTTTCAGGTTCAGTGACACGCATGTTCCACGTTTTAGTACATCAGTCTCTGCATCTAAGGCAGATAAGCAATGTTTTTTCTGTCATAAAGCTGACCATCTATTTGCGGACTGCAGCAGGCGGCAATTTCTTTTTTTTTTTTTTTTTTTTAAAAAGGTGGCAATTTCAAAGCCCAAGGGTGTGGGGCTAGTAAGAACAGTAACCAGTTGTTCACCGTCCCCCATTCAAACAGTACCTGATGAGTGTTTTAAACCTTTCATTTTCCCTGCATTTGTTTCGCTCACAGGAAAGGTGGATGATCAGCTTCCTGTCACAGTGTTGCGAGACACTGGTGTCTCCCAGTCATTCATTCTTTCCACTGTACTGCCCTTGAGTGCGGAGTCTGCCTGTGACACGAGCGCAGTCGTAAGAGGTATCGGGATGGGGTTTGTACCTGCCCCTCTTCACCGCGTCCATGTCCAATCTAACCTTAAAACTGGTTTCTTCCGGGTAGCTGTCCGTTCTTCGTTCCCCATCGATGGTGTTGGATTTATTATGGGTAACGACATAGCTGGGGGTAAAGTATATCCATCACCCGAAGTCGTTGACAACCCTGTGGCAGAATATAGACATGATGATCTGGTCCAGTGTCACCCTGACGTATTTTCAGTTAGCGTGCTAACTAGGGGGCAGGCCAGAAAACAAGCTCAGGATGTCGATCTATTTGACTCTGTTTTTGCTTCTGCAGTATCTGAGGACAGGCTGCCACCTACGGGAGAAAAGGAGAACTGGGCTGGAGGCCTAAAAAAATGTGAAGGTGGGACAGAACCTGTTGCTGCTCATGTGCTGCCACTGACGCGTGAGGCGCTCATCAGCTCCCAGTCAGGTGACCCCTCTGTGAGAAAATGTTTTGCAGCAGTTGAGGATGTCAATAAATGTACTGAAGGTCAGTCATTTTTCTTAGATGACGGGGTGTTGATGCGGAGATGGATTTCACCACTAGGAAAAACCAATGCAGTTAGTGACTGTGGCTCAGTGTGTCAGATAGTGACTCCAGCTGCATACCGGCAGCATGTACTAGAGTTAGCTCATGACCATCCCTGGTCTGGTCACCTTGGTGTCACTAAAACCCTGTGGCAGTGGGGCTTGGTTAGAGCAACGGCTGCTGGAGGAAAGGAAGGAGTGGCTCAGCCGGTGATCAGACAGCTGGACAGAATCAGGTAATTAGTCAGCTATATAAGCATGTTTGTAACCTGGTTCTGGTCCCTTGCAGTAGGCTGGGTCCTCACGCGGACACACAGAGAGAGAGAGAGACGGAGAGACACAGAGAGTCAGAGCAGCGCAGCGCAGCAGAGCGCTGACATCGCAGCCACAGCTGACTTCTTTTGTTTTGTTTGGTTGATTGTTTTCAGTTGACAATAAACCGGTATATTTGCTCCCTCAACGCCGCCTCCTCGTCCTTCCCGAACCCCAGTGAGTGGGAAAAGCTCACAGTGGCGCCTGAACAGGGACACATGGAAGGACAATCTCCGCTGTCGCTGGCCCTTCAGCACCTCGCTGCGATGCAGGAGAGCACCACCACGCTGCAGCAGCAGCAGTCCCAGCTCCTCGCGGACATTGCGGCGTCACAGAGGGACGATCGTGCTCTCCTGCGGGAGCTGCTGCAACGCCCGGCTGCCCACGGCGCCGACCCGGAGCCCGGTCGAGGACGGTCTCCGGCCGTCGCCCTGCAGTGGATGACCGCGGAAGATGACCCGGAGGCATACCTGGACATCTTCGAGGGAACGGCGGAGGCGTGTGGGTGGCCGGAGGAGGAGAGAGCGCTTTGGCTTCTTCCCCTGCTCACCGGCGTGGCGCAGCTGGCCGCGCACAGCCTGCCGGCGGCCGCGCGCCACAACTACACACAGCTGAGGAGAGTCATCCTGGACCGGCTGGGCAGTATGTCGGAGGGACACCGGCGGCGGTTCAGGGGGCTCTCCTTTGAAGAAGCCGGGCGCCCCTTTGCATACGCGCAGCAGCTCCTGGACGCAGCGAGGCGCTGGCTCCAGCCGGGGACCCACTCCGCTGAGGACGTCGTTGGACAGGTGGCGCTGGAGCAGTTCATCGCTGGGTTACCATCGTCCACAGCCAATTGGGTCCAGTGCCACCGCCCGGCCAACATCGAGGCAGCGATCGTCCTCGCGGAGGACCATCTCTCTCTTCCCCGGCGGAGCATGAGGGAGGAGACCAGGCCAGCGACGATCCCTGCCAGCCGTCCCACTCCAGCCCCGAGGAGGAGGTTCCCAGCGGCATCGGCTCCTGCACCACACCCACACACACACACACACACAGCCGGAGCATGCATCGCTCCGGTCGTCTAATTACCCTCTGCCGTCTTTCCCTCAGGGCCCAGCCTACGCGTCTGATCACCTGGCACCCCGGGGGGCTCCTCAGACGCCAGGGCAGGTGTGCTGGCGGTGTGGGCAGCCCAGCCACATCAGAGCGGAGTGCCCGCTCATGGAAGTGGGGCAAGTGGTTCGGGTTGCCGGGCCACCGGCCCCCTCCCCCGGTTCGGAAGGGACGTACCGTATACCGGTATGTATACAAGGGGGTACACATCAAGCTCTGCTGGATTCTGGTTGTGAACAGACCATGATCCATCAGCGCTTGGTTCGACCGGGGGCATTGTTAGAGGCATCGTGGGTGAGGGTGAGGTGTGTGCATGGGGATATTCACGATTATCCGGTGGTGGCTCTGGAAATTTATTTTAAAGGGAAAAAACATAGAGTAAAGGCTGGAGTTAGTACTCGCCTCACGCACCCTCTAATTTTGGGAACAAATTGGCCGGGGTTTACGAGCTTAGCAGGGTGAAACCATGAGGGTGCGGTCACGTAAGTCAGGGAAATGTGAGTTATGTGCTGTCCTTAGTGGTGAGGCGGAGGTGCCGCATCCCGACCCTGCTGGGGGGGGGGGGGCACAGATGGCGCCCATGGAAGATTTTCCCCTAGCACAGTCTCGGGATGAGACCCTCCGCCACGCCTTTGACCAAGTGATGGAAATTGATGGTTGTCCGGTTCACCCTAACGCAGCACTCTCTCACCCCTACTTTGTTGTCGTTAAAGACCGTTTATACAGAGTGAGTTGTGACGCTCGAACAGGGGAAGAGCTCTCCCAGTTGTTAGTCCCAAAAAGCCGCCGAGAAACGATTTTCCAGGCGGCTCACCACAACCCCATGGCGGGTCACCTCGGATATGATAAGACACTGAACCGGATCATGGCCCGATTTTACTGGCCGGGCATTCGGGCGGATGTAAGTCGGTGGTGTGCATCCTGCCGCGAATGTCAATTAGTCAACCCTCCGGCCACCCCAAAAGCGCCCTTGCGCCCATTACCATTAATGGAGGTCCCTTTTGATAGGCTTGCCATGGACCTCATCGGGCCATTAGACCGGAGCGCACGGGGATATTGCTTTGTATTAGTTCTAGTGGACTATGCAACGCGATATCCCGAGGCAGTACCCTTGCACAACATCTCGGCGAAGAGTGTTGCACAGGCACTGTTTCAGGTCATCTCCCGAGTTGGGATCCCGAAAGAGATCCTGACTGACCAGGGCACATCGTTTATGTCACGTACACTACGCGAGCTATATGAATTAGTGGGCGTCCGCTCAATCCGGACTAGTGTGTACCATCCCCAGACTGATGGCCTGGTGGAGCGGTTTAACAAAACGCTAAAGAACATGATTCGTAAGTTCGTACACGAGGATAGTCGTAATTGGGATAAATGGTTGGACCCTCTGTTGTTTGCAGTGCGGGAGGTGCCCCAGGCCTCCACGGGTTTTTCGCCCTTTGAACTCCTGTTCGGCAGGAAACCTCGGGGTGTCTTGGACCTGGTTAAGGAAAACTGGGAGGCGGGTCCAAGCACCAGTAAAAATGAGGTACAGCACGTACTGGACCTGCGAGCAAAACTCCATTCACTGGGTCAGTTATCACGGCAGAATTTGCTCCAGGCCCAGGAACGTCAACAGCGGCTGTACAACAGAGGGGCTAAACTTAGACAGTTTTCACCGGGAGATAAAGTGCTTCTATTGCTACCATCGTCTAGCTCCAAATTATTCGCCAAGTGGCAAGGGCCCTTTGTGGTCACACGGCGAGTGGGGGATGTTGACTATGAGGTTGTGCGTTCTGACAGGGGTGGAGCAACACAGATGTACCACCTTAACCTCCTCAAAGCCTGGAGGGAGGTGGCGTCTGTTTCTCTGGCCACCACGGTGATTGAGAGAGATGAGCTGGGACCGGAGGTGACTAAATTAAACAGGTCGGCGCCGGTCCCCGTTGACGATCATCTCTCGCCGGGCCAGAGAGCAGACGTGGCCTCGTTGCAGCGGCAGTTTGCCGACGTGTTCTCTCCCCTGCCGGGACGCACAAACCTCATACACCACCACATAGAAACTTCCCCGGGTGTGACAGTGCGTTCACGACCCTATCGCCTGCCGGAACATAAGAGGAAAACTGTTCAGGCAGAACTTCAGGCTATGTTAGAGATGGGAGTAATAGAAGAGTCCAACAGTGACTGGTGTTGCCCCATTGTTCTTGTACGCAAGTCTGATGGGTCAATACGGTTCTGTGTGGACTACCGTAGAGTCAACGAGGTGTCCAAATTCGATGCCTATCCAATGCCCCGGGTCGACGAACTCCTGGATCGGCTGGGCACGGCTCGCTTTTTTACGACACTGGAATTGACCAAGGGCTACTGGCAGATTCCTTGTCGCTAGAGTCCAGGGAAAAAACGGCCTTCTCCACTCCGTATGGTTTGTACCAATTTGTCACGCTTCCATTTGGGTTGTTCGGGGCCCCAGCCACGTTCCAGCGCCTCATGGACCGGGTGCTGCGGCCTCACTCTGCATATGCTGCGGCCTACTTGGATGATGTCATCATTCATAGTGAGACCTGGGAGCAGCATATGCAGCAGGTGGGAGCAGTGCGGGAGTCCCTGAGGAGGGCGGGGCTCACGGCCAATCCAGGGAAGTGTGCAGTTGGACGGAGGGAGGTACGGTATTTGGGGTACCACTTGGGGGGAGGGCAGGTGCGGCCACAGATACAAAAGACCGCAGCGGTTGCAGCCTGCCCAAGACCCAAGACCAAAAAAGAGGTTAGGAGGTTTCTGGGGCTGGCCGGTTACTATAGGAGGTTCATTCCGGCCTTCTCGGAGCTGACCAGCCCCCTAACCGACCTGACCCGAAAAGGTGCCTCAGATCCGGTCCAGTGGACGGAGCCGTGTCAGCTGGCGTTTGAGAGGGTTAAGCAAGCCCTCTGTGGGGAGCCACTTTTATACACACCTAACTTTTCTCTCCCTTTCATCCTGCAGACCGACGCCTCGAACAGCAGGCTGGGGGCCGTTTTGTCCCAGGAGGTGGAGGGGGTCGACCGCCCCGTACTGTACATTAGCCGGAAGCTAGCTCAGCGGGAGGTGAGCTACAGTACGGTGGAGAAAGAGTGCCTCGCCATACGGTGGGCGGTCGGTGCCCTCCGCTACTATCTCCTGGGGCGCCCATTCACCCTCTGGTCGGACCAGGCCCCGCTCCAATGGCTCCACCGCATGAAAGATGCCAACGCGCGGATCACTCGCTGGTATCTGGCTTTACAGCCTTTCCGGTTCAAGGTGATCCATAGGCCGGGGAACCGCATGGCCGTGGCCGACTTTCTCTCCCGCTCTGCGGAGGGGGGGGGGAGTGGGCTTGCGGCCGGCGGGTTCCCGGCCTAAGTCGGGCGGTGGGGGTATGTGGCAGTGGGGCTTGGTTAGAGCGACGGCTGCTGGAGGAAAGGAAGGAGTGGCTCAGCCGGTGATCAGACAGCTGGACAGAATCAGGTAATTAGTCAACGATATAAGCATGTTTGTAACCTGGTTCTGGTCTCTTGCAGTAGACTGGGTCCTCACGCGGACACACAGAGAGAGAGAGACACAGAGAGTCAGAGCAGCGCAGCGCAGCAGAGCGCTGACATCGCAGCCACAGCTGACTTCTTTTGTTTTGTTTGGTTGATTGTTTTCAGTTGACAATAAACCGGTATATTTGCTCCCTCAACGCCGCCTCCTCGTCCTTCCCGAACCCCAGTGAGTGGGAAAAGCTCACAAACCCATGACCGTATTCTGAAGCATTTCTTCTGGCCAGGAATGAAGAAGGAAGTGACACGCTTCTGCAAAACATGTAGTACCTGCCAAGTGGTGGGGAAACCAAATCAGGTTGTTCCTCCAGCCCCTTTACATCCTATTCCTGCTGTTGGTGAACCCTTTGAAGGTGTATTGGTCGATTGTGTTGGTCCGTTGCCGAGGACAAAGTCTGGTAACCAGTTTTCGTTAAAGGTAATGTGCGTTACCACTCGTTTTCCTGAGGCCATTCCACTGCGAAAAATCACTGCACCTGCCATTACACGGGTGTTAATTAAAGTCTTTACCATGTTTGGTTTACCAAAAGTTGTACAGACTGATCAAGCAACCAACTTTCTGTCGAAATCATTTAGACAAACCTTGCATGCTTTAGGCATCACCTATTCAGTCTCTAGTGCTTATCATCCACAGTCACAGGGGGCTATTGAGCCTTGGCATCAAACGCTGAAGTCCATGCTGCGTAAATACTGTCATAATACAGAGAGAGAGAGACTGGGATAAAGGTGTCCCCTTTACACTGTTCGCCATCCGCAAAGCCAAACAGGAGTCCCTGGGGTTCAGCCCTGCTGAACTTGTGTCCGGGCACAATGTGCGTGACCCACTGAAAGTGTTAAAGGAAAAGTTCTTGTGTAATATTTCTCCACAGACTACAGTTCAGGATTTTGTATCACAATGTAAGGAGCGTTTACATAATGCTTCTGCGCTGGCTAAAGTGGCACTCCTCCTCTCAGGAGAGTATGAAAGAACAGTTTGATCGGAAGGCAGTTAAGCGTGAGTTTGAACCTGGTGAGAGAGTTCTGGTGCTGTTACCGACACCTGGCTCTGCCCTTACTGCCCGTTTTTCAGGCCCATATGTCATAAAAAGCAAAGTGTCCGATACAAACTATGTCATTCACACACACAAGCGCAGACATAAGGTGCGGTTGTGCCACATTAACATGCTTAAATCCTATCATTCCAGAGAGGCCAACCAGAGGGCGCAGGAAAAAACTCTGGAGACTGCTGCCCCTCGTGAAACAACTACTTCCTTGGTTTGTGTGGAATCATTGCCTGACGATGGGTTGGCTGTACTGGGAAGTGATCAGCAGAGTGGTAGGCTGTCTAACACAGAGTTCTTGGCGAAAATAGACACCCATTTGAACTATCTCCCTGTAGATCATCAACGAGATATAGTTTCTTTGATGCGCTCCCATCCGTCCCTGTTTAGTGATGTTCTGTAGTGGTATGAGGCACCACTGATTTAGTTTGGTTGATTGCACCCCGGTCCCTCTGACTTATTAGCCAATCACTGCACTTACCGAGGGGAGAAAAGTAGGCTGTGTCCCTCCTCCTGATCTCTCGCTTCCGGGTCGTTGTATGTGCCGCTAGCATCCGAGCACAGGTAAGCACATATTGCCGTGCTGTGTTGTGTATATTCGTCCGTGTTTCATTCAATTAAAACCGTCGTTCCCTAGTAGATCCGGCGTCTTCACCGCGGTCGAGCCGATCAGTCGGGGCGGTGTTTATTGCCGCAACCAGAGCATTGGTGAGTGATGACATGCTTCTGTTGTTTGCTGCTATAGCCAGGGGCTAAGCTCCTCTTCCGCTCCTCTCCCTCTAACAGTCTGCTGGTTGTGTGCTGCATGGTGGCTGTCTTCCCTGCCACGCCTGAATTCTTCACCCCTCTCCCTCTTTGGACGGGATGCCAATGCACCCGGACTTATAACTGGAACTTTAAAGCTAGCGCTAAAGCTAACGCTTGCGCTAACGCTAAGGCTAACGCTAAGGCTAACGCCAATTCCAAGTGTAAACACAGCTGATTAACCATGGCTATCTGGCCGCTGCTTCGCCGCTGCGTCGCCGCTGCGTCGCCGCTGTTCTGCCGCTGTCCTGTTGCTCTGTGACTGTTGCTCCGACGGCCTGGTTCCGATCCGGTCGGCCGCCTGTGGTCAGCCTGTTTACCGCTGCTACGTGTGATTGCATTGTGTGTGTGTGTGTGTGTATGTGTATGTGTGGCTGTAACTCGAACTGGATGCGACGAGTCTGCCCGAACTCTCAGCCACTCGCTAAGATTGTGAACTATATGTGTGTGTTTATGTGTGTGTGCGTGTGTGAGAGAGTGTACAATCTGGCAAGGTTTGGTTTAATTGTTTACTTATTTACTCTTTGTTTAATGGTTGAATTTATGTTGATAATATGATCAATCTGATTTCAAACTGGTTAATTGTTGAGTTGATATCTCTGGCCAGAGACTATTTTGTTTCTTGTGTTTGGTTGATTTATTAATATAATTTAACATTTCTCAGTTTATCAATCGATCATTTATATTTGGTTCCTTAAATTTGAGCCCGTATAATTGTGTTTTCCTCTCCCCTTAGTGCTGAAGGCCGACGGGGGTGGTGGTGGTTCTCCTGGGTGGTGGTGGTCCTGTGTGATCCCTTTTTAAGATTTTCTTTGTTTACACGTCACCTTTTGCTGTGTGTGTGTGGGGTGTCCTCCTTTTCCTTTTGGATGTCACTTCCCCTACCAAACCCCTCCTCCAGCCGGTAAGCCTCAGACTACATCCCCCTTTTAGTTGGGCTCTTTTCTTTTTTGTGTTACAGTGCCAATCTCATGATTGTTTTAAGAATAAAATTGTTAGACATGATCATTGAACTCCGTCTCATTCCCTCCCTGAGTAAACGAACCTGAGTGTCTTTTTGTCTGAAGGTACTAGTTGACCTTTACTACTGGTCCTTGGGCCATAACCCAAGGTGGCGTTGTCGGTATTTGGAGTAATAATAGTATTTAATAGTAATAACCCTCGTGTCGCCACAGTACCATCTAGCGCCAACGTATTAAAACATGACATCGATGTTGGTAGTGCGTCTCCCATTAAACAGCATGCGTACCGTTGTCCTTTAGCCAAAAGAGAGCTAATGAAAAAGGAAGCTGTTGGAAAACGGTGTTAGCTGTACCTAGCTGTAGTCCTTGGAGTTCCCCTTGTTTGCTGGCTCCTAAATCTGATGGCACTCACGCTTTTGTACCGACTATCGCAAGGTTAACGCAGTTACAGTGCCAGACTCATTTCCTTTGCCTCGCATGGAGGACTGTATCGATAGTATTAGGCCAGCCATGTTTATTACAAAGCTCGATCTGCTGAAAGGGTACTGGCAGGTTCCATTAACACCCAGAGCCTCTGAGATCTCGGCCTTTGTAACCCCAGACCACTTCCTACAGTATACAGTTATGCCATTTGGAGTGAGAAATGCGCCTGCCATGTTTCAGCGTCTAATGTATCTAGTGCTAGGAACTATAATGTTTACCTAGATGATGTCGTCGTGTACTCGGCCGATTGGGCCAGTCATATTGCTAGCTTGACGGAAGTGTTTCAGAGACTTGAAGAGGCGGCCTTGACTCTTAACCTATCCAAGTGCGAGTTCGGTAAAGCCACGGTTACATACTTGGGGAAACAGGTTGGCCACGGGCAGGTCCGGCCCGTAGATGCTAAGGTCTCAGCCGTGCTGTCCTATCCGGTTCCCACGTCAAGGTGTGAATTACGGCGTGTCTTAGGCATGGCTGGTTATTACCTGTGTTTTTGCCAAAATGTCTCTGTAGTAGTTAATCCTTTAACCAGTCTGTGAAGTCCTAAGGTTCCTTTTGTATGGAGTACTGAGTGTCAGTATGCCTTCGAGGCTCTGCAGTGCACCTGTCCTGGCTGCGCCTAACTTTTCTCGTCCTTTTCAGCTGGAGGTTGATGCGAGTGCTTCAGGAGCTGGTGCTGTGCTGATACAGGATGGGGAGGGTGACGTGTGTCATCCAGTATGTTACTTCTCGGTCAAGTTCAAACACCATCAAATAAACTACTCCACCATTGAAAAAGAGACCCTAGCTATGCTATTTGCACTTCAACATTTTGAAGTGTATGTTGGTGCCAGTTCATCTCCCGTGGTTATATACACAGACCATAACACTCTTGTCTTTCTAACACAAATGTATAACCACAACCAGCGACTGATGCGTTGGGCCCTGTTGGCGCAAGGTTACAACCTTGAGATTAAACAGAAGAAGGGGACCGACAATGTGGTGGCTGATGCCCTGTCCCGTGGGTGAGGAGCACAAAAAGAAAAAGTGAAAGAAGATAATAATTCTGTGTAGCATGTTGGTGATAACAGAGTTGTTCATAGTGTTTACTGTAGCAAACTATTAGTTTGCACTTATGGGAGGGGGTGTTACGTGTGTATATGTTTTTGCTGTTCTTTTGTGTCCTGCGCCAGGTGCCACCGGCAATCAGGTGGATTGTCTCAAAGCTGCAGAGGGGTATTCCAGAAAGCGGGTTATGTGAGAACTCTGAGTTTGTTAACCCTGAGATGAGGGAAACTCTGAGTTATCCGTTCCAGAAAGAGAGGTAACTTAAACTCTGGGTCTGTTACTGCGGTAACTTACTCTGTGAACATAACCTGCTCGCTGGCAGGTTTACTATAAAAAACCCAGAGTTTCTACCTGTCTTCTCCCACACGAAGAAAGCAGTTAGACATGGATTGCCCATTCTTGCGAAATCCAATCGACATCGAAGCCGTTTTGATTCGAAATGCGTTACGTCGTGAAAGAATCTTCCGACCCAGATTAGACGTTTTATCATTTCCCGAGGATTTTCTTTTCGAACGCTACCGCTTTTCATCAAACAGTATCATTTATCTCAATAACCTTCTCCGGCCACATATCACCAACCTCACACACCGCGGACGAGCACTCACATCAGAGCAAATTTTATGCGTAGCGCTACGTTTTTTTGCAAACGGCAGTTTTCTGTATAACATCGGGGATGCAGAGCATTATGGAAAGGCAACAGTGTGTAGAGCTGTGAGGAAGGTAACCCTCGCACTGAAACGCCTGTTACCAGTGATGGTGGTGTTCCCCGGACACAAACCTGTTCGCACCATCAAAGAGGAATTCCACAGGATTGCAGGTTGTGACTGATGTAGAAATCATATATTCTGTTATTTGAAATTATGATATAGGCCTACATTCTGCTGCGGCCTCAGAGTGGGGTCAGTAGCTTAATTAGCTGTCATTTTGCAGGCCTTCCAAATGTGATAGGGTGCATAGATGGGACACAAATCCCCATTACTGCACCTACACAAAATGAAGGGGACTATGTGAATCGAAAATCCTTTCACAGCATCAATGTCCAGGTATGTGACCTACTACCTTAAAAAATATGTACATGAAAATGTATACATTACAATACAACTAACTCATGTCATTCTCTGCACTGTAAAGATCATATGTGATGCAACTTCACTAATTACAAATGTAGAAGCCAAGTGGCCTGGCTCAGTTCATGATTCCCGGATCTACCGGGAGTGTAGTCTGAGCAACAGATTTGCACGTGGTAAGGAAGCTAAAGCTTTGTACAAATGTTCTTGGTCTCCCTTTCTAAATGCACTCAAATGTGTCCTCTATAATTACAGGAGAGTTTGATGGCTACCTGCTGGGAGATCGAGGCTATCCATGCCAGCCCTCTCTGTTGACCCCTTACCCTGACCCTGAGCCGGGGCCCCAACAACGTTTTAATGTGGCCCACTGCAGGACTAGAGCCCGGGTTGAGATGACCATAGGCATACTCAAATCCCGGTTCCAGTGCCTGCGTAAGCTCAGGGTCACCCCAGAGAGGGCATGTGACATCATTGTGGCATGTGTTGTTCTCCATAATATTGCAATTATTAGAGGAGAGCAACACCCTGCCGTACAAATCAATGACGCTGAGGATGACCATCCCATCCCTGCAGATGTTCAGGATGGAAGGGCTGTAAGGGACCTAATTGCCCGAAATCACTTTTGATTAAAAAGACAAATTCACATGTGATTTGGTTCTTCTTTATTCCCTAAAAGTACAAAAACAACAGTCAGGATTTGTAATATAGTTCCAACTATTAACACATTTCACATATTCACCTGTTTCACCATGACAATGCACCCACCTCAACTGGCGTTCAAGTAATAGAATTTCCAAGTCTGTTTTTCTTATTTGCCAGTCCAGGTACACCATTTCTTTCTCAGTTTTTTGTATGGTTTTCATTAGGTGCACCCTGTACAACTCTTTTACCGGCAACTGGGAAACATATGGACGACATTTAATTCCTGCAGTTCTACATACAGATTTAACATGGTATTGACCGAAAATCTCACTGTGTCAAGCTGTGCTCTAGAAGTAGATGGACCCTCTTGGTGATGCCCAGCCATGTTCTGTTGAAGGACAAGAATGTGCTAGTTTGTCCATTATCTATGCTCATCACTTCAGTGTACATGTCAAACAACAAATTCCACTCAAGAATGTAAATGAATATGAATGGGTAGAGCAGTGCCAGTAGCTATACATGATATTAAGACACACTTCAGTAGTCCCCTCCGGATCTCTCCCTGTGGCAGCAGACAGCGTTTCCTCATCATCATCATCATCATCCTCCTCCTCCTCCTCCTCCTCCTCCTCCTGTGGTGCAGGAAAAGATACTGTTTCAGAATACTTTGAACTACCATCTGAGGCAAGATCTGAGTATGGAATACTTACAGCTGCAGGGTTAACAGTTGTTTCAGTCGGCTGAACCAGGCAGATGACACCATCCACAACTGTTGGGTGGGTGGATATATATTTGTTAAAAAGTAGGCTATATACATATATACACATACATATATATATATATATATATATATATATATAAGTTTTATTTTAAAAAAGACATAAGTGTATACTTGCATCTGATGTAGGCACTTGTGTCCTGGGGGGTGACAGGCTCAGATGAGCTTCCCCCGGGGATGCCTTCAGCCACAGGGCGACCGCTGTATTGGCTGAGAGCCAGCTCCTCAGCCTCTGTCAGAGGTGGTGGAGGTGGCCCTCCACCCGTTTTTCGGGCCTCTGCCTTCTTTCTGTTCGCTGAGCAGAACTCAATGTTTGCAATCTTAATAAATATTTACGTTACGTTTCATAGCCTAAGTCAATTAAAAATAAAAAAATAAATCAAAGTGAGGTGCAATCATAGCCTAGCAAAATATGCCTTACCTTGTTGAATGATGTTTTTATGTTTCATTTTTAGCTGCTTCCAAGTCCTCTTTTCTCCTGTTGGATTGCACCTAAATGAAAAACTCAGATTTCATTCCTACTTATATTCATAACTATAGACTATGCTACGATCTTACGGTTAAATGTTACGTCAATGGAATAGTACATTCAAACTTACGCGTTGACTCGGGCAGCAATTCTCTCCCATGCGGTCTCTCTCTCCTTCGCTGCTGCAGCTGTGTTACACTTGCGGCGAAATATGTGCTCGTATTCGCCGTAGGCCAGCATAAGGATCTCCAACTCCTTCTCACTGAAATAACTTGATCTTTTTTTTTTGGTCTCGGTTGTCATGGTGACTCGTGGTATCGGGGCTCCATTGATGATGGCTTTTTATAGTGGTTGTGCACGCGCGTACCTCGAGGTTAACGTACTCAGAGTTGATTGAACTAACTCTGATCAGCTGTTCTGGAACCGGATACTCAGAGTTTCCCGACTCAGAGTAAGTCAACTCAGAGTTCAGGGATAGACTCAGAGTGTGTTGAACCTGCTTTCTGGAATACCCCTCAGGGATGGAAGCAGACGGGGCCAGTGGGCCAAACTGTCAGATAGTGTGAAGTGCTGTTGGTCGTGAATGAGCTGCTCTCCGTCTTCGACTTATTCTTATTCCCTCGGGGCTCCGGCCGTAGTGTTAACCCTAGGTTTTTTCTTGGCTTCGCTTCAATCAGGAAGTAGATTTGTGTTAACGTTGATTTATTTATAAATAAATAGTTAAGGTATACAAATATCGCTGTTTCTTTTCTTCCTTGAAACGCCCGGTTTAATATTTACTTGTTGCTCGCCTTTTCCCCTGGATGCCACAAGTGGGGACGTAACCGTGTCAGATTCCTATTGTTAAAGCACAGTGACCTAAGTGTAAACTCGCTGCCAGAGTATTTTGTTAGATAGCTTTTGTTTTGCTTAGTTTAGGTTTAAAGTCACGTTAAGTTCATGTCACTTTTGGTGTGGGTTTGATTTTCACTTCCCCTTTTATTTTGGTAAATGTCATGTCTTCCTGTCACGTAGTTTCCTCAGTTGTTTTGACACATCTTCCTTAAATCCCTCATGCACTTCACCTGGTGATCCTTTAGTAATCACTCGCACCTGCCCTTGATTCCCTCTCCCCTATATAGTGTCCTCAGTTCCCTTGTCATTTGGCAGTGTGTCGTTTATGCTCGCAGAAATCACAGCAGAGTCCCAGTTTGTTTCACCTTTGCTAGTAAGCTCCAGTGCCAAGTCTTGTCTTGTTTTTTCTCCTTCTGTTAAAAAGTGATTTTGATTTTGTCAAGCATAGTCTTGTTTAGTTTCTCCTACGGAGAAGTGATTTTCATTTTTGCCTGTTCACAGGATTTGTGTTTCTGTAACAGTTACACAGGATTTGTGTTGTAGCAGTAACACAGGATTTGTGTTTCTGTAACAGTAACACAGGATTTGTGTCATTGTAAAAGTAACACAGGATTTGTGTTTCTGTAACAGTAACACAGGATTTGTGTCTCTGTAACAGTAACACAGTATTTGTGTCTCTAACAGTAACACAGTATTTGTGTCTCTGTAACAGTAACACAGTATTTGTGTTCTTGTAACAGTAACACAGGATTTGTGTTGTTGTAACAGTAACGCAGAATTTTAGTTTCTGTAACAGTAACGCAGGATTGGTGTTGTTACAGTAACGCAGTGTTGTTGTAACAGTTACACAGGATTTGTGTTGTAGCAGTAACACAGGATTTGTGTTTCTGTAACAGTAACACAGGATGTGTGCTGTTGTAACAGTAACGCTGAATTTGTGTTTCTGTAACAGTAACACAGGATTTGTGTCGTAACAGTAACACAGGATTTGTGTCGTAACAGTAACATATGATTTGTGTTTCTGTAACAGTAACACAGGATTTGTGTCTCTGTAACAGCAACACAGGATGTGTGTCTCTGTAACAGCAACACAGGATTTGTGTCTCTGTAACAGCAACACAGGATTTGTGTCTCTGTAACAGCAACACAGCATTTGTGTCTCTGTAACAGCAACACAGTATTTGTGTCGTAACAGTAACACAGGATTTGTTTTTCTGTAACAGTTACACAGTATTTGTGTCTCTGTAACAGTTACACAGGATTTGTGTTGTAACAGCTACACAGGGTTTGTGTTTCTGTAACAGTAACACAGGATTTGTGTTGTTGTAACAGTAACACAGGATTTGTGTTTCTGTAACAGCAACACAGTATTCGTGTCGTAACAGTAACACAGGATTTGTTTTCCTGTAACAGTAACACAGGATTTGTGTGTCTGTAACAGTAACACAGTATTTGTGTCATAACAGTAACACAGAATTTGTGTTTCTGTAACAGTAACACAGGATTTGTGTCGTAACAGTCACGCAGTATTTGTGCTGTTGTAACAGTAACGTAGAATTTGTGTTTCGGTACCAGTTACACAGGATTTGTGTTGTAACAGTTACACAGGGTTTGTGTTGTTGTAACAGTTACACAGGGTTTGTATTGTTGTAACAGTAACACAGGATTTGTGTTTCTGTAACAGTAACACAGGATTTGTGTCGTAACAGTAACACAGGATTTGTTTTTCTGTAACAGTAAAACAGGATTTGTGTTTCTGTAACAGTAACACAGGATTTGTGTCTCTGTTACAGCAACACAGGATTTGTGTCTCTGTAACAGCAACACAGGATTTGTGTGTCTGTTACAGCAACACAGGATTTGTGTGTCTGTTACAGCAACACGGGATTTGTGTCTCTGTAACAGCAACACAGTATTTGTGTCGTAACAGTACCACAGGATTTGTTTTTCTGTAACAGTTACACAGGATTTGTGTTGTAACAGTTACACAGGATTTGTGTTGTAACAGTTACACAGGATTTGTGTTGTAACAGTTACACAGGATTTGTGTTGTAACAGTTACACAGGATTTGTGTTGTAACAGTTACACAGGATTTGTGTTGTAACAGTTACACAGGGTTTGTGTTGTTGTAACAGTAACACAGGATTTGCGTCTCTGTAAGAGCAACACAGGATTTGAGTCTCTGTAACAGCAACACAGGATTTGCGTCTCTGTAACAGCAACACAGGATTTGCGTCTCTGTAACAGCAACACAGGATTTGTGTCTCTGTAACAGCAACACAGGATTTGTGTCTCTGTAACAGCAACACAGGATTTGTGTTTCTGTAACAGTTACACAGGATTTGTGTTTATGTAACAGTAACACAGGATTTGTGTTTATGTAACAGCAAGACAGTATTTGTGTCGTAACAGTAACACAGGATTTGTGTCACTGTAACAGAAACACAGGATTTGTGTCGTAACAGTAACACAGGATTTGTGTTTCTGTAACAGCAAGACAGTATTTGTGTCGTAACAGTAACACAGGATTTGTTTTTCTGTAACAGTAACACAGGATTTGTGTCTCTGTAACAGTAACACAGTATTTGTGTTTCTGTAACAGTAACACCGGATTTGTGTTTCTGTAACAGTTACACAGGATTTGTGTTTCAGTAACAGTGACACGGGATTTGTGTTTCTGTAACAGTAACACAGGATTTGTGTTTCTGTAACAGTTACACAGGATTTGTTTCTGTAACAGTTACACAGGATTTGTTTCTGTAACAGTAACACAGGATTTGTGTTGTTGTAACAGTAACACAGGATTTGTGTCGTAACAGTGACGCAGTATTTGTGCTGTTGTAACAATAACGCAGAATTTGTGTTTCTGTAACGGTAACACAGGATTTGTGGATGAAAGTAGGTGTTTTCATCACCTTTCTGGTCAAGGTCTTCTCTCTAAATCACCTCTTCAAAAAGTGTAAGACTTTTTCAGAAATAATAAAGAGTGCAGGGGAGGTGACTCACCAGAGTAGCTGACAAAGGAGGGTGTGGAAATGTGATGTTTTTCACACATCAGATGACAGAGTAAGACTAAAACAAGATGCTCAAGGGGCTATCCTAAATAAACTGTAATATAAATGGTAAATGGCACTTTTACACTGTTTGTCACATTCACCCTTTCCCACACACATTCATATAGCTCTGCTCACAGACAGGCAAGTTGGGGGGCAAGTGTGGGTTCAGTGTTTTGCCCAAGGACCATCAACCTTCTGGTTATTGGGGATCCACTCTACTTCCCGAGCAACAGTTGCCCGTAAACACAAGGATTTCGTTTGGCAAAGTTGACAGCTCATAATGTGCTTAGACACTGCAAGATTCTGACCCAAAAACCGATGAATGGGGTACTAACACGTCATGCAGCCTGCTTTTTTTCCGACCACCTGTATCATACACTTTTGGGTCTGGGTCTGTTCACACCTGTTTATTACCTGTAGCCTATCTGTCTCTAGTGCTAAGCACTATTCCTAAAGCTTGAATTTAAAAAGCCAAATGTGTCTGAAATTTCACATTTCTGGACCTGGACTTGCATGCTGTATTAACTTAGAAACTCAGAATTTTTTCTGCCTGTCATCCTCCTGTGTCAATCACTGGCCATCCGGAGTACCGGGATTTTTCCCAGTGAGCCTGTGTCTAGCGGGGGACGGTCAACGCAATAGGCCTATATATTTGGCCATCCAGTATGGGCTGGCGACCCGGCCTGCGGGTCTTGAGCAGTGCGACACGCCAGCATTAACTGTGGTCCGGCGGTATATATAAAGCAATATTTGAGAGGCTAAAGCCAAATGTGTCTGAAGTTTCAAAATTCTGAGTAATGAACAGCAAAAAGTTACATCCAACCCAAGAATGTAACAGTTGCAGTAAAGTGAAAGATACCTCATAGTCCTGGTTTGTGATTGAAGAGTCCACAGGACATGGTCCTCCCTTGGTGAGCAGCATTTGGAGATTTCTGAAATGCTTTTCAACATTTTCCCCACTGTGGGAACTGGAGAATATCATGTTGGTACTGATGACAAGTTCTTCTAGTTCCCTCAGTTTTGATGCTTGTGTCATCAGTCCAAAAACATGCATCGCCAACTTGTAATGTTTGGAGGCACTACAAAGGAAAATTGCAAAATCAGTGTCAGAGATTTCATAATGCTGTTATGTCTGAAATCTTAAGCATTTTATCATAAAAACACCACTTACTGTTTTGTGCCAAGCTCCTTCGCATTTTTCATCACTTCACTCAAGCATCTGTGGAGGATGGGAAGACCGATGGCATCATCCTTTGCCTGTCCACTCACGATCAGGAAATACCTTCAGAGGAGTTCCTGCAGACTCACTCCACGGAAATTTGACGAAAGTGACTGTAGGAGGACCACTGATCCATCACAAATCAACATAACCCGCCTGGTTTTGGCTTTTGGGCCATGTTGTTTGATCAGTTATGTGACCACAGACACCAGGAAAAATTAAATACTGTTTGGCCTTTGCCCTTCACTACAATGCTGCCTGTTGCGTCAAAATAAATAATGTCTTCTTTGCATCTGTCAAAGAAGACATTGAGTGTTTTGACACTAAACAGCATTACACTTTTTTGGGGAAGGCCACCTTTCTGGATTATCCTTTCCTCAGGATCTTCCTCTTCTTCCAGCATCCTCTGTAGGCTGATCATCTAATTTTTATGCCGCCTTCTTTTCATTTTTTGGCTCCATGACAAAGTTTTCATCACACCAGTTGCAGGGACATGGTCCCTGCAACCTGATGCCATGACAGTGTCATCAATCCTTGCGATACTCTCTAGGAAGATGCTCCTGGGCATTTTTGTAGAAAGGGTATGGGACAGGCCATTCCTTTCCTAGCCTTACACTGGCCGTCTTTTTACCTGGTCCCATCGGGGGCGCACAAAACTCCACTGAACTTCACCAGGGCTTTCAGGGATGACTCCTCTTGGACTACGATATCCACCTCTACTGGGCAGTCATCAAAGAGGCAGTAGCCCGAACACACAATGACTGGACCACTCCTATTAGAGCTGATGGATTTTACTCTGTGTTCCTTGAATCCAAAACTACAAAGTGGATGTATGCTTTGAATTCCTTTTGCCATTACTGACGTCCAGTTTAGTGTTTTGAACCAGTGAAGATGTTGTCTCTTCCGAAGCTTGGTCCAATCTTTGTGGTCGATAAAAAAGAAGCAAGGTGGCGGCAGCAATGAACTTTTAAGTAATTGTCTTCAGATGTGTTTTCTGCATCAGAAGACACTGATCCAATCTGCTTCACTTGTCTCTTGTTACTTGTTCTCATGTCTGAATCGATTTTGTGTGACTTTGACCTGGACCTACATACATTTTTTTTTTTTTCAATATTTGTTTTTATTAACAGAAGCTCTTACAGGATATTAATAGTGTGTAGCAAGCATATACAGTTTGTTACATTGAAAGATGTATTTTACAAAAGAAACATACACAAATATATAACCTTACAGACACACCGTAAAGGGATGAACATTTTTGATTTTTTGATTTTTGAACATCAGAAGAACCAAAACTAAACAGAAATATTACACAACTTTTCCCATCCCACCCCCCACCCTCCTCCCTTGTATGGTTCTCAATTTCCTTTCATTTATATACCTACACAGTCTATATATACAGTTTATACATACACCCATCTGTAAATATTCTTATCCATATAAAAACAACACACTACCACGGAACTCGTGGTAATGTGTTGGACTGCAGGTCCACGCTGTAATCTGGATAGAACGATATCTTTTTGTTTTCGTATGTCATCTCTCCTTTACTTCTGGCTAGACGAAGGGCTTTCTCTTTATCTCTAAAGTTCAGGAACTTGACGATGAGGGGCCGCGGTCTGTCCGACTTCTTCCCGATGCGGTGCGCTCTTTCCAGGGTGACAGGTAAGGTGAAGTTATCATTACCCAGGATTTGCGGTATAAACTTTTCCAAAAATCCTATGGGATCATGACCTTCTGCTTGTTCCGGCACATTTATTATCCTAATGTTAGATCTCCTGCTGTGGTTTTGTCTTGATGTGGGTTAGGGTGTGTTATCAGTTTCTCCATTTTGTCAACACGGTCGCGCGTGTCTTTGATATCGTCTTCGTTTGTACTCACTCGTATCTGTATCTCATCGACCTGTTCCGCCAGCGTAGAGAGTGAGGACTCGATTTTGTTAATGTCGTTTGTATGTCGGCTGTTTTCTTGTCAATATGTTTTGTTAGGTCCTCTTTAGTTTCTTGAATAGCATCGAGAAGTTTGCTGAAGGATGTTTCCTTTTCCCCGTCCGCCATGTTTCCCGTAGTTACAGCGTGCAGGTGCCGCGAAGTTTGTGTTGCAGTTTTCTTTCGCTTTGTATGTCGAAAATTGTAGCTTGCCATACAAAAGAGTTCTTAATGGCTTCGCCTCTTGCATACAAACCAAAGTTATGAGAATTTAAATCAGGATAAAGGCAGATGCTAGATACCACCAGCGAGAGCTCACAAACACACGCCTGCACTCCTCTGCTGCATCCGGGCACTAGAATTTTTTTTTTAATAATTATAAGGTAGTGGGTCTGCCTGTCATCCTCCTGTGTCAATCATTGGTCTGCAGGCAGATCCTGTCAGTCCAGGGGTGGACTGGCCATCCGGAGTACCAGGATTTTCCCAATGAGCCGGTGTCTAGTGCAATAGGCCTATATATATTTTTTATTCTTCCACCACACATAATTGGCCATCCAGGATGGGCTGGCGACCCTGCCCGTGGGTCTTGAGCCCGGACCCAATGCAGTCCGACACGCCAGCATTAACTGTGGTTCTCCTGGCGGTGGGGGACGCAGTTGGTCACTCCTATCTGTCCCATGCCTCCAGGATGAACCATGGTGTAATCGTCTTCCTCAAGGAGGAAAGGTTTGTAGCGGGGCTAATTGAAAGTGGTGTCACTGTCCAGGGCTCGTATCTCCAAGTCTCACCCCTCGCAGTGCCCTCCACCAGGGTCACCATCTCTGGGGTGCCGTCGTTCGTTCCGAATGAGGCACTGGCGCATGAACTGCAGCGTTTTGGGAAGCTTGCGAGTGGGTTTAAAATTATAAATCTGGGTTGTAGAGACGAAAGATTAAAGCACGTCCAGTCTTTCAGGAGACAAGTTTTCATGTTCCTCACCTGTCCCTTCAATGTTTTTTGCAACACTGTGACCAAGTGGAGTGTGTTGTTCTGGGAGGTGACTGGAACTGCACCACTGATGCCTCCATGGATCGGACAGGTGGTGAATCTTACCTTCCGTCTGCTACTGCTCTGTCCCAGCTAGTGTGTGAGACAGGCGTAGTGGATGCTTGGAGGGTTAAATACCCTCTGGACAGGCAGTACACCTGGCTCAGGGTGGCGGACGGCAATGTGAGTGCAGCCAGACTGGACCATTTTTATTTGTCTAAATCTTACATCAACAGACTATCCAAAGCAAATATCCTTCCCGTTGGTTTTAGTGATCACCATCTCATCACTCTTGAACTATTAGTACTGCTGGGCTTTTTTAACCCTTTGCTGTGCGTTGTGAGACCAAGTTAGGTCCTCGCTGATGTAAGTCCCGAGGAAGTTGAAGGTTTTCACCCTGTCCACTTCTGTCTCACCTATGCACAGTGGTATGTGCTGCACTGTCTTCCTTCTCGGGTCAATGATCATCTCCTTGGTCTTTTCTGCATTCAAGGAGAGATTATTGTCCTGACACCAGGCCACAAGTTCTGCCACCTCTCTCCTATACGCCGTCTCCGACCCACCAGTAATCAGTCCGATGACTGTAGTATCGTCCGCAAACTTTACGATACTGTTGTTATTCTGGGTGGCCACACAGTCGTAGGTGAAGAGGGTGTACAGTAAGGGACTCAGCACGCAGCCCTGGGGGGTCCCTATGCTTACAGTTCTTGTTTGAGATGTGCAGTTGCCAACTCTGACTGACTGGGGTGTGTCATTGAGGAAGCTCAGCACCCAGTTACAGAGACCAGGTGTCAAACCAAGAGTGAGGAGCTTAGTAGAGAGTTTATGGGGAATGACCATATTAAACACTGAGCTGTAGTCTATGAAAAGCAGTCTGACGTATGTATCCTTGGCCTCTAGGTGAGTGAGGGTGGTGTGAATGACAGTGTTGATGGCATCGTCTGTGGACCGGTTCTGACGGTACGCAAACTGTGGGTCCAAGGTGTCCGGGATGTTCTTTTTGATGTGTGTCATCACTATAGGGGTGAGTGCAATGGGACGATAGTCATTCAGGCAGGTCACAATGTTTTTCTTTGGGAGAGGAACGATGGTGGTGGATTTGAAGCAGACAGGAACAACAGCTTGTGCTAGTGACAGGTTGTAGATATCAGCAAGCACATCAGCCAGTTCCCATGAACAGACCCTGAGGGCACGCCCGGCGATGTTGTCTGGGCCGGCTGCTTTCCGTGGATTTGTTCTCCTCAGAGCTGTACGCACCTCAGCTGTTGTCACGGTGAGTGGTGAGTCTTGTGCACGCTCCGTGGTCAGTGGTCCTCTCTGTTGGTTGGTGTTGAGGGCCTTGAAGCGGGCATAGAACTCATTTAGCTCATCTGGTAATGAGGGCTGGCTGGTTGTGGCCCATCTGTTCCCCTGCTGGTAGTCAGTGATGTGCTGCAGTCCTTGCCACATGCGACGGGAATCTGTGGTGGAGTAGAAACCCTCCAGCTTCAGTCTGTATTGCTTCTTGGCATCTCTGATGGACCTACACAGGTCATATCTGGCCTTTTTGTAGTCCTCAGCACTGCCTGAGGCAAATGCAGCGGAGCGTGCACGTAGCATGGACCGAACTTCACAGTTGATCCAGGGCTTTTGGTCCTGGACCTGGTAATTGACTACCTGGTAATTGACTACCAGGTCCTGGTAGTCAATTACCTGGTTGCCTAGACCCTGTGGCATAAGTTGATGGTCCTTCCTCCTCCAGGTGGCCTGGTGACCCGGATCCAACGGGAGGTGGTGGACTCCTTCTGGTCAGGAAAACACTGGCTGAGGTCCACAATACTGTACCTGCCAATCCATGAAGGGGGACAAGGTTTGGTGGACATTCAAGCCCGGATCACAGCCTTTAGACTGCAAACTGCCCAGAAGCTCCTATACGGCCTTGGACTGGCCTGGTTGGACACTGCCTACACATTGTTGAAAAGAGCTGGATGGCTGGGCTATGACAAACATTTGTTCTTGTTGGATCCAGTCTCTAGAGACCTAACTGGACTATCTCTGTTTTACCACTCAGTATTGGAGGCCTGGCAGGTTTTCAAAATCCACAGGAAACCTGCAACAGCACCTGGTCTATGGCTTTTCGAAGAACCACTTTTCACAGACACACTAGATAGATAGATAGAAATAAATCTATCTATCAGGTAAGTATGATTTAAACCAGCAGAGGGCAGCACCTGTGATACCAAGAGTCTGCTCCAATCTCTGCAGTAGAATATTATGATCAATGGTGTCAAATGCAGCACTAAGATCTAACAGGACAAGTAAAGAGACTAGTCCATTATCTGAAGCCAAGAGAAGATCGTTACTAACTTTAACTAGTGCTGTTTCTATGCTATGGTTTAATCTAAAACCTGACTGAAAATCTTCAAACAGGCCATTAATGCACAAATATTCACAAAATTGAAAACTGCCTTTTCTAAGATTTTAGAAACAAAGGGAAGCTTAGATATAGGTCGGTAATTAGCTAAAATATCTGGGTCAAGGGTCGCTTTTTTGAGGAGGGGTTTAATAACTGCTATTTTAAACGTTTGGGCCACATATCCAGTTAATAAGGATAGATCAATTTGAGTCAATATAGAGCTGTTAATTAAAGGAAACACATCTTTAAACAGTTTGGTGGGGATAGGATCTCACTGACAGGTTGATGGCTTAGATGATAAAACTAATGATGTTAACTCAGGGAGATCTATAGGGGAGAAACTGTTTAACTGTGCACCTGGTGCTTCTAAAGCTCTTGTGCTAAAAGATGAGTAAGTCCCAATATGAGGGAGGAGATGATCAATTTTTTCTCTAATTGATGTTATTTTATTCACAAAAAAGTTCATAAAGTCATCACTGCTCAGTGTTAAAGGAATAGATGGTTCAGTGGAGCTGTGGCTCTGTGTCAGCCTGGCTACAGTGCTGAAAACAAACCTATGATTATTCTTATTTTCTTCAATTAAAGAAGAATAATAGGCAACTCTAGCTTTGTGTAGGGCTTTTTGTAAGCTACAAAACCATCTTTCCAGGCTATATAAAATTCCTCTAGGTTATTGGAACGCCATTTTCTTTCTAATCTACGTAACGTCTGTTTAGGAGCACGAGTATTGGAGTTAAACCATGGTGCTCGTCTCATCTGATTCACCATTTTCTTTTTCAGAGGGGCAACGCAATCTAATGCAGTCATTTGTGTTACAAATGAGAAGTTTAAGAAAGTCTTCAAAGTTTTACTGTCCTATAAACAGCAGTACTGGGCTCCTCCTGAACCTCCACGCTATTCCGATGCTGAGTGCAGCAGGTCCAACCCATCACATGGATTGCTCAGTCTGTCTGTGCTGTGTGCAAAAAAAAAAAAAAATGATGTGGGGACAGCAGACAAAAAACAATCATCTCTGTTTCCCAAATGAGAAGTTAATAACGTTTATGTCAGCAAAAATTACTTAATTGTGTTAAAATTAGTTCAACGCCCCTGAGGGTTAGGGTTAGGGTTTAGGGTTAGACACTGAGTAACGTCAGTTTGTGAAATTATTATGTTAAAGAAAAAAAAAAAGGCAACTATATTTCATTATTTTGTTAGCTAATATCCCCATACTTTTCAAACTAGACTAACGTGCTGTTTCTTCATGTGGTTAGCATTTTCATGCCAAGTTGTGCCCGCTCCCACAAAAAAGAGTCCACAATTCAATTTGCAATCCCAAGGAGAGTGACGTCAGTGGCCAAAAGGCATGTTTCCCAGAATGCATTTTGCCAAAACATAGGAGGACAGAATCCAAATATGAACCTGAAGGTTTAAGATCATTTGTGGCGAGAAATTAGTAATTTAGAATTCAAACATGTGGTTTGTGTATTAAGATATGATGTATGTATAGTTTGGCAGCGACAGCTCTACAGTGAATTCCACAGAATCACCAATCAATGTCTACCATTCTCCTTCTACACTGCACTTGACAAATATGCACCTCAGCTGCTAAAACTTGACAAGAAGAAGAAGACTGGAAGTGATGGAAGATGTTTTGATGGCATATGAGGAACATATGCTTTACATTGCTGTTGAATGTGAGGATTAGAGCCTAACACCCCCCTGTGCAAACAGGACAAAAACATGACTGCAGCTAGCCCTGGCTGGCCTGCTGCTGTATTTAAAGGAAGATTCAACTGTTTCAAAAAAGGTCTTTTTCTATTCTCCTTTTCCCATATCCATAGATCAATACATTCATATACTTTTCAAAGCAAAATCACTGATGAACAATAATAAAGTGCTGGACTGATCTAAGCTCTCCATTTGAGCTACCCTGAGAAGCTCAGATCTTAGACACGTAGACGTTTTTTGGTAACTTTACAATAAAATTGACTCTGAAATGGATGAAAAAAGATTGATTTGAGTGTAGATTAATACAGTTTCTTCCTAGAATTGTAAACATTGAAATGGTGTGTGTTCAGTTGAGAGCATTCAACTAAATAATAATCGTTTTTGGGACTTCCGGTATGACCTCGAGCTGGTAAGTCATGCTCAACCCTGCTCCGCCAACAATCCTAAAAATCCTGATATAAAATATAGAACTGCACCTAAATAGTGTAGGCGACTCTAGGTCTGGAAGCGGTGATGCCAAATCTTGGAAAATCGAGCAGAAATAGAGGGAAAATACAGACGCATTTTCCGTCTGTATTACAAATCTAGGGAGTTACGCCAGAAAAGACAGCAACTAGAATCCAGAATATAAATTCTTCAAGAGCAGGTATATAGGAATAGAACCCCAGAGGCAGAAAAAGAATTGTTGTATAACAACTATCGGCAGCTAGGGCAGCATCCAGTATGCTTAGGCTGAACCAAACATTCTACGAGCAAGGGGGAAAACCCGGCAAACTTCTAGCCTGGCAGATCAAGCAGTTACAAACGAGAAAAAATATTACTTCAATTATCAATAATAATGGCGAGACAATAATAGACCCTGCTGAAATAAACAGGGAATTTAGGGAATACTATGAAAATCTATATAATTCCAAATCAACTACGATCCCCAGGCCCAAAAGACATTTCTGGATAAGCTGGATGTTCCAACTATTTCCGAAGAATATGCAGAGATTCTAGAAGCAGATCTTAAAGAAGAGGAAATAAGCATCGCTATTGATGGCATGAAGGCAGGAAAATCAGCAGGACCTGATGGAATCCCAATAGACCTGTATAAAACATTTAAGACAAAGTTACTTAAACCACTACTAGAAATGTTCTTGGAAGCATTTTGTAATGGTAGTTTACCCAAATCAATGACTGGTGCATTAAAAACATTATTGCCAAAACCAGGGAAGCCCAATAATAGATGCGAAAATATGAGACCAATAAGTCTACTATATTCTGACCTCAAAATTCTGTGTAAAATCTTAGCAAGACGGTTACAAGAAACATTACCCAGTGTAATACATAGAGATCAAAATGGGTTTATCATTGGCCGCCAAGGGTTCTACAATGTTAGGAGGGTCCTTAATATTATTCAAAGCGAACAAAAATATAAAAAAAATGATCTCAATCAAGAGAGGATGCCGTCAGGGGTGCCCCTTGTCCCCGCTTTTGTTTACTCTGGCGATTGAACCATTTGCTATAGCTGTACGCATGCATACGGGAATAGTTGGAATAACAATTGGCCAGACAGAACATAAACTTTCCCTATATGCAGATGACGTTATCTTATTTCTCTCCCACCTTAACAAAACAATCCCTGCTCTTCTACAGTTAATAAAATCATTTGGTGCCATCTCAGGGTATACAGTTAATAACACTAAGTCCTCAGTTCTATTACTTAATGAAAAGGAAAGGGAAAACCCACTTACAGAAACTTCTAAATTTAAAGTGGTAGATCAATTTACATATTTAGGAATACAAATTGGATCTAAAATAGATTGGATTGTAAAAATCAACTACAAGCCTTTGATGGAAGAAATAACAAGTTCAATTAATAGGTGGGTTACCCTGCCTCTATCCTTGATTGGCAGAAAAAATATTATAAAAATTAATATACTCCCTAAAATATTGTATATATTTCAGAATATTTCAAACTGCCTCCACCTGATGATTTCTTTCCGAATATAAGAAGGTTGTTCACAGAATGTATATGGGCTAATAACCGTGCCAGAGTTCGCTTATCACTCCTGTACTTACCATACAGTGAGGGGGGTCTAAAAAGTCCAAATATAACCTGGTATTATTGGGCAGTTCAACTAAGGACCATCAAGTTTTACTTTGCAACAAGGGATAGTCCACAATGGACAGAAATGGAATCAGAGGGTTTAAGTTTGTCTCTACCCCTGTACTTATATTCTGATACATTATCGAATTTGATGAAACAAACTACTAATCCAATTGTTAAAAACATGATAAAGGTGTGGTTTGAAGTGAAAAAATATATTAAAGAACCTAAAATACTGTCTCAGTACAGTCCTGTGTGGGGAAATCAACGCTTTACTCCAGGGAGAGCAGATGCTATATTTAGAACTGTCATATCCATGCCTGGCAGTCTCCTTTTTTCCTGCATTCCCCCTCCCTCCCTGCGGTATCACTCTCTCACTAGGAGCAGGTCCCAGGCTCAGGCAGCTGCAGCACACACCTGGCGCCAATCACCTCATCAAGGCCCTGCTCAAATACTCAAGCTTTCAAGCTAAACTACGTCATGCCGATCTCTGAAGTTTTCAAGCTGATTCTGATTCCCAGTGCTTCTGTGAACTCATTCTCGTGTTTTTTCTACTTGTTTCAGAAGATCCTCCAACCTGCTCGCTGCCTCCCCAGACCCGCTCCTCTCCCAGCTACCTCACCGCTACCCTCCATCTGCCATCTTCAGCCCTCCTCCTGCTAAACTTTTCCACCCAATAAACCTATTTGTTGCTTAGCTCTAAGTCTGTGTCCTGGTCCTAACTCCCACTGGTTGTTACAAGAACATGGGCATTAAAGGGACTAGAAAAGATTCAGGACCTGTATTTGTCTAATTCAGATAATATGATGTAATTTGAAGAAATCAAAGATAAATATGACATAGATAAAAAATATTTTTTTTAATTCCTCCAACTCAGAGCTTTAATCAGGACAAGTCAAAAATTATAACCAAACCCTTAAAATCCACTTTAGAAAAATTGATGTCTAAGGATAGTTTAAGCAAAGGTGCTATTTCAGAGATGTATGATGTATTGATGTCTAACTCATCAGAAAATTCAGATTGTAAAAAAAACATATGGAGTAAAGACCTGGGAAAAGAGATCTCTCCAGAGGACTGGGGATCAATATGCACTAAGGCTCACTCCCAATCAGTCAACACGAGTTTGAGATTGTTACAGTATAAATGGACAATGAGAACTTATATCACACCAGTTAAATTAAATAAATATAACAGTAATGTACCTGATTTATGTACAAAATGTTTGAGGGAAAAGGGGACGCGTTTCCACTGTGTGTGGGAATGCAGTAAGGTCAAAGCTTTTTGGGAAGAAATTAAAAAAGCAATAGAAAAGATTATTTCAAAAGATCTTGTGATAAGCCCAGTTTTCTTTATTTTAGGACTTTACCCCAAAAATCACAAATATACCAAGAGTGAACAAACTATGATAGACTTGTGTCTTCTACATGCAAAAAAATCAACAATTGCATTATTTTGGAAGAAGTCCAGGATACCAAGTGTAACTCATTGGGTCAGGCAAATGTTAATTACCTTTCCTTTGGAAAAAATAACATATATACAAAGAGGGAAACAAGAACTTTTTGAGAAGGTTTGGGGACCATTCGAGCAGTTTGTGAAAGGTGTGGAGCTAGTGGACGAAGAGGAGGTTTGAATCCGGGTCAATGTAAACCTCTTAATGAGGCTAAGGAGCATATAGATTGTGAGGATATTTTTAAATGAGTTTGAATAGACAACAATTTGTTGCACTATTTTTGTACTATACGAGTGTTACTATCTGAGAGGTTTATTTTGTTTTGTTTTATTTATTTTTTATTATTATTTATTAATTTTTCTTTTGTATCTTGTATTAATTAAAATAATAATCGTTTAAGTATTGTCAGATGTGTGTTTGTTTGTAATGAGTTAATACAACTTAAATGGTTTCCTCGAATTAAGTAAGTAGCCACAACAAAGTTGTCAGAACAAGAATGTAATAATTTGATTTAGTAGAAAGAGTAAATTCAACTTAAGTATTAACATTTGTATAAAGAAGATTCATTTAAGTTCAGATAAATGTTGCATATAAGTGTCACACTTACTAGTTTTGAGTCCTATTAACTGAATGGAATTAGTACAATGAACTTTACCCAAGTTACTTTAACAATAAATACTTGAGTTTCTTGTACTCAAATCAAATACTTTTTATGCTTAAATTGTTTGAGTTAATAAACTTAAACCATTCAAGGCAATCGGTTTCCTTAAAGGGAGCACCGCCTGCTGACCCGGTGGATGAAGGGAACAGAATAAACGGACGTCTGAGTACAAAGTGAGTATTTTGTTTTGTATTTTCATATTTATTTTTACCACCACCTTTGTCCCTGTAAACATGTAACACCAGCTGAGCTAACTTTAGCATCTTTACAGTTCATTTACATCTATGCTACTGTAAGCACAGATACTTTGCATCGCTAACGTTGTGCTCATTGTTTTGTAGAGCGTACCTCACTTCGTGCAGTGGATCCTGAGAGACTGGGGAAAAACGATCGTCTTGTTTTACCTGTCTGTGTTGGTCAGGACATCAGAAGATATTCAGATCCTGAAAAGCAGCATTGTGTCTATGAAGAGACTGTTGATGCTCACAATGAGCGATAACAAGTCAGATTTTTCTTTATCATTATTATTATTATTATTATTATTATTATTATTATTGTAGTAGTATCAATAAAAAATTAAATTTATTTAAATTTTAAGGGTTAGGGTTAATTCTTGCCATTAGAGTATTATTAGATGAAAAGGGATTTCTTTTGGAGGAAACTTGATAAACACTTCGGAATGAGAGCTACTTGATTACTGATGTAGCTCTCATGATGTAGTTTACTGATGACAACTGCATCATTTTTATTGTGTAAATCTAACTTGTGTAGTACAGTAAGTAATATAACAACAAAATCAGTAACTATTCGGCCTCCTTCCACGAGTCTTTACTGTTAAACTGTGGTGTACACATGAATGCAGGGTAATACAACAAAATAAAGCTTTATTATTCACAAAGGAAAATGTTTTAATATAAAATAAACAAGAAGACAAATCTAAAAGAATGTCTAACACAATATGCAAACAAAAAATAAATGATGAAACATGTACAGTGGGGACAGAATCTGATGTGACACAGCTGGAGGAGTCTGGAAGGAGAACAGACACTGGATGGTGTGTGGTGTGAAGATTTTCTCCAAGACTTGATTCAACTATGCTCCTAAAGGACAAAGAATACAATTACACATGAAATATGAACGAAGATTTGACTTTTCTCCAGGAAACATAAACCTTTCAGCAAAATATGCCAACTGAATTAGCTGTGAACATTCTAATTTTGTCTATATAGGCTATGAATGGACATTAGATGTTAGTACACACTGAAAATGGCCGTGGTGTGAAAACATTGTGACTTCTTGAACAAATATGAATAACATTAAAACATTTATTTAAATTATTCTCAAGCGAAAGCAAGGTGGCTTTACTTTGCTATCAGTTTACTTCGTATGTATAATTGTCTATCTAACGTTACTTTGACAACGTTGTCGCTTTACTGCCGACAACTATATGACATCATAAACAATGTAAGCAGTGGAGTATTAGTGTCAGTCTTACCTTTCAGTGACGTCTTCGTGTTGGAAATGGAGACCGTGAACCCTCTGAGTTTCCAGCTTTTCCATGTCTTCAGTGTCTTCTCCAAAACTCCATACTAGCTTAGCCTAGCTTAGCTTAGCCTTCAGGCATCAGGCTTGCACAGCTCTGAAACTCTGACCGGCAAATGATGGGAACTTACTGCTTGTCCTTTCCTTGTTTTTACTGCACATCCCGGTACAATGTAGCACCATAGAAAAACAACCTGAGTAATTTACAGGTCTGTAATGTCTGCTTCGAGCTTGAGACAGCGAGACTCTCGCTAGACAGTGAGCGCAGTGCATTCTGGGAGTTGTTGTTGTCTACATGAGCCAAAATTAAATTTTTCTGCTTTTCTCGGCCAAGAAGGCACTTGCTTCAAATATTATTTCACATTACTACTACATAGATGGTCTAGTTTTAATAGACATTCATCTTCCCAAGGGTGGATTACCCCTTTAAGGGTGAAGGACGAGAGCAAAGGCTTCTTCTTCTAACAAAAAAATGTTTTTATTAGCAAAACTGTAAAAACCAAAAAATGCTTGTACACAGTACAAAACGTTTCGGTCGATATTAGACCTTCTTCAGGCAATAAAATTAGCTAAATAAGCACAGGCAATCACTCGCTGTGAGCGCTCTCTTTGTGTGAAGATTTTTTCCCCGTGTCACAGGAGAGATTGGAGAGAAACGCCACCTGGTGGCCTGGTGCCAAAATGAGAGAGACACACTAGTAATAAAGTGCAGAAAAAGATGACGACAGTACATATAAACTTAAAAAGTGCTGTGAAGACTCACGTACGGAAATAATATAAGTAAATTATATAATAAAATGACCAGCATAGGCAGAATATTAATATTACTGGATTTGGGGTGGAGGGGTTAGCAGGTGTTACTGTCCCTGCTGTCCTGCTCGTGTTTGCTCTCCGTAATCTCTGTGCCAGTGACGAAGAGATAAGGGGTGCAGAAGCCAGTGGAGGAGGAAAAAGGGAACAAGGAACTACTGAGGTTGCTGCAGGAGCAGAAGAAAAGAGGAAGGGCGTCACCGTTGGTGGAGGAGGTGAAACAGCAGTTAAGTGGAAGGGGGTAAGATTGGGAGGGGGTGTGTCACTCCCCCTATCTGACTGCTGTGGACTCCAGTCATGACCATAGTCAGTCATCGTGGCGGCAGACACCATCGGGTTAGGGTGAGATGGTGTGGCAATACGCCCTGGGGTACTCACAGCCTGGTGCACCTGCGCCCTGATGATGGTGCTGAAGGTTGTGAGAGGAGGTGCTGAAGCTGGAGCTGTCACTGGTCCTGAAACTGGAGCCGCTGCTGCAAATGGAGATGGAACTTTCTCCGGTGCTGAAGCTGGAGCTGTCACTGGTCCTGAAACTGGAGGCCCGCTGCAAATGGAGCTGGAACTGTCCCCGGTGCTGAAGCTGGAGCTGCTGCCACTGATGGAGCTGGAGCTGGGAGTGAGGCAGCTGGAACAGCAAGAGTTGTGAGCTTTTCTCTGAGCCGCACCATGATCTCCGCCTCTGCCTGCTGCAAGGTCTCAGGCAGTAATCTCCTCCCAATCTCCGCACACTGTGAGTGTTGTAGTTTTATGTTATGAGTGACTATTAAAGTGTGAATTGTGGGTCTCTTGTGGTAAATAACATACACAGAGGCGAGGCTGTAACATGTGCACTTTAATTCAATTCAATTTTATTTGTATAGGGCCAAATCATAACATACATTATCTCAAGTCTGTACATAGACAACATCAAGGAGAGCAGAGAACCCCAACAGTTCACACAATGAGCAAACACTAGGCATCAGTGGAGAGGAAAAAACTCCCTCTTAACAGAAGAAGAAATCTCTGACAGAACCAGGCTCAGAGATGTGCAGTCATCTGCCTCGACCGGTTGGGGTGAAAGGAAAATGGGGGACAGAGGAGAGGAGGGGGACAGAAAGGGGGGAGAGAAAGGACAAGAGGGAGATGTAAAGTGTAGTAATTGACCTGAATTAGGGCTGCAACTATCAATTTTTTTCATAATTGGTCCATAAAATGTCAGAAAATGTTGAAAAATGTTGATCGGTGTCTCTCAAACCTGAAAATGATGATGTTCTCCCATGCCTTGTTTTTGTCCACAAACCAAAATGATTGAATTGTAATGATTTTTTTTTTGTTATATGGCACAAAGACACCAGGAAATATTTACATTTAAGAAGTTGAAAAATCAGAGACACTCAAACCGATTTGTAGAATTATATTTGGATGCTAGCGTACACAGTCTGACCATAGTCTTCTGTTAGAAAAACTGCCGTTACTCCAGAGGTTTCTTTTACCCTTCTTTATTGCTCACACACAGGAACAGTGTACAGGATGTGTTTGTTGTGGTTTCCTGAAGTATATAAATAGATGAACAATAATATATTAGTACATTATAAAGTAATATGACTGTGAACGAAACACACAAGGAATGCAGTGAGAATAGTGAATATGAATAATACTCTTAATGGCCACACGGGGGCGCCTCAGACCACATCATTACAATGTAACATAAAGCAACTGTAATAAACATAAACATCATCCGCGGTATAAAACACACAATCAAAACAGTATTATATGTCTAGGACACATATATAAAGTAATTAGAACATATTAACCAGTCTGTGTTAATATATCTAATATAAACAATGCCGTGCGCAACATGGCGGCCGGTCCGGGTTCACGCCACATATATCAGACGACAGCATAATGATCCACAGCGAGTTTAGACTTACTTTGCACTTGGTGTAGTGCCGAAAAACGACTGCCCCTGACAGGAACACGCAGCAAAGAAGTGCTATATAAGTATGATGTAATATTATTATTATTATTATTATCAGTTCAGAGGAAGTGAGTGTAGGTCTACTCGTAGATATAATCTTTTAGCTGGCAAGCGATAGAAATGTCCTGTAGCCCAAGTGAAGAGGCTACAGAAATAAAAAAAGTAACCTGATGTTTCCATAATATAGGCTAGTTGTCAACAATTGATGAGAGTAGATGCTTTACCTTGCCATTTTTATCGTTGTTGCAATGTGATTTTACACCGCTTTGATCTATAAATAAAGTTATATTTCATTACCTCAGTTTCAATAATTTTATAAAGATTAGGAAATAAATTTGGGACGACATACTAAACTATGACTTTTTTGTCAAGTTTGGACGATATACTAAACTATAATTTTTTTATCAAATTTTGGACAACATACTAAAATATGACTTTGTTGTCACATTTTGGACGACATACTAAACTATAATTTTTTTGTCAAATTTTGGACGACATACTAAAATATGACTTTTTTGTCAAGTTTGGACAATATACTCAACTATAATTTTTTTGTCAAATTTTGGACGACATACTAAACTATAATTTTCTTTGTCAAATTTTGGACGACATACTAAACTATAATTTTTTGTCAAATTTTGGACGACATACTAAAATATGACTTTTTGTCAAGTTTGGACGATATACTAAACTATAATTTTTTTTGTCAAATTTTGGACGACAAACTAAACTATAATTTTTTTGTCAAATTTTGGACGACATACTAAAATATGACTTTTTTGTCACATTTTGGACGACATACTAAACTACACAAGAAGAAAACACAAGCTAAAGGTAAATCTGATATCAGCACTTATTTTTATTTTTTACCAACTTCTGAAGCTGAAAGAAATCTGTATATCATATGATGACATGCTGCCTTACTCATTTACTCTGAGGGGTTTATTTTGCTATGAAATCATCATGGTAATTCGGAAAAAAAATGAAAATCTTCATATTTTTATATAGTAGCTCCATGGTCCTCAAACTGTTGTAAAGTATTTAGTCAGCCACCGATTGTGCAAGTTCTCCCACTTAAAATGATGACAGAGGTCTGAAAAAAAAAAATCCTGGAAATCACATTGTAGTTTTTTAAAGACTTTATTTGTAAATTATGGTATTTGGTCACCTACAAACAAGCAAGATCTCTGGCTCTCACAGACCTGTAACTTCTTCTTTAAGAAGCTCTTCTGTCCTCCACTCATTACCTGTATTAATGGCACCTGTTTGAAATCGTTATCTGTTGAAAGACACCTGTCCACAGCCTCAAACAGTCAGACTCCAAACTCCACCATGGCCAAGACCAAAGAGCTGTCGAAGGACACCAGGAACAAAATTGTAGACCTGCACCAGGCTGGGAAGAATGAATCTACAATAGGCAAGCAGCTTGGTGTGAATAAATCAACTGTGGGAGCAATTATTAGAAAATGGAAGACATACAAGACCATTGATAATCTCCCTCGATCTGTGGCTCCACGCAAGATCTCATCCCGTGGGGTCAAAATGATTAGTGAGTAAATATCCCAGAACTACCCGGGGGGACCTGGTGAAGGACCTGCAGAGAGCTGGGACCAAAGTAACAAAAGTTACCATCAGTAACACACTACGCCGACAGGGCATCAAATCCTGCAGTGCCAGACGTGTCCCCCTAGGGGACAGGACAACTGATCCGTGTTAAGGAAAGAATGAATGGGGCCATGTATCGTGAGATTTTGAGCCAAAACCTGCTTCCATCAGTGAGAGCATTGTACTGAGACCAAATACTTATTTTCCACCATAATTTACAAATAAATTCTTTAAAAATCCTACAATGTGACCGGTGCTCTGTGGATCTTATCAAGAGTGAGTTTCAAGTACACAGAGTTCTACAGCTATGCATTGAAAGAGAAAACTCTCCTGGATGCAGTACGGTCAGACATGAATCATTTCAAGAAGGACAATTAAGAAGGACAATTAAGGTAAAATGAACATTTGTTGTGTAAAATTTAGAATATATATTTGTGGTACTCTTGCTACACTAGGTTGGTTTTTATTTGGTTGGTTCGTGTTTCAGAAAAGTGCTATCCATGGTGCTGGGGAATGCTGTTGGCCTGCTACCATCTGGATTGTGTTGACACAGAGGAAAGAAATTGGCTTACTTCCGGTTTGGTGACCTCAACGTCATGTTTGATTGGCTGCCACGGCCAAGTGCCTTTGAATTTCAAGATGTTGAATGCATTCGTGTGGCATGGTCTGAAGATCATCTGAACGATGTTTTGAGAAGATTACACAAGATGTGTGACAAGAGAAGCCTTTAAAAGGTTATGGATCAAATCAAAGATGGCAGAAAATCCAATATGGCCGAAAAAAACATTAAGGATACGTTGAACTCAGCTTGGCCCAAGGGTTCCAGTGATACATCGTTTGTGAAAAATGGATGAACAAGTCAAAAGTTAATGTACATACATGCATGTCCAACTTTGTCCTGTTGATGGCGCTAGAGCTCTCAAGCTTGCGTTGCTTACACAGTATAACGGGTGGTCTGCTGTTAAATTATTACAATATTGGGGAATTATTACATTATCAGGACCTGCGAAATGAAGGCTAACCTGATAATGTAATAACTTCTTGTTAATGTAATACTTTATTACATTATTGGTAAAAAAGTGTATTACATTACATTAAGCAAATTTGTATTACATTATCGGGGATTTATTACATTATCAGGTTCTACAGAGCTAAATTGAAGACAAGTCAAAAACAGATGTGTATTATTAAACTCAACACAATTTCTTTGTATTTCTGACCCTATTTTTTTTCCCCAGTGTTAACAAAGTTGTAACTTTTATTTGACAGAAGCTCATGACTGATGTAACTGTTCGAAATAACACTCCTATTTGGGTAATCATTATGTCAATAGATCCATAAATGAATAAGAGTGCTGCTTGGTTTGTTCTCTTTGAACACAATATTGCAAAAGCTTATCCATCTATGATATCTTTTTTCATCACATGACATTTAAGATAGTGCTCACTGCCCTCCAGTGGTTACAACAAGGAGTTACACAATAAACAACAAACCACACACAGTTACTAAACATCATTAAAAAAAACGAAACAACCCAGAATCTTAAAGCATTCTTCAACACCATCAAACCATAAAATGAATCAAACAGTTCAAGGTAACACATGAAGGTGATTATACTTGTAAAGTAACATATCTAATTGATCACTCTTATCAAACTAAGATATCATAATGATTATACTTGCTATTCTATTCTTAAGTAAAAACATCAAATCAACCAAATCAATCATCAAAGTAAAGAATAGTAAGTAAAGAATCTGAAAAGCATAACATCAAAAACATCACACCAGCCGGTGTAAGATGTTACAACATGATCGAGGATTACTGGTGAAAGTTAGTAACAAAGACGTTTCTCCCTCATAAACAATAATCATCACATTTTTCCCCAAAAAGGAAAAAGAAATGAAGTAAATCACCCTAAAAAGTGATGTTTTTGTTCCCCTAAAAAGAGAAAAATCATCATCATCATCATCATCAATCATCATTGGTCACAGAAACAAAAAACAAATCAACAAACCCATATTGGTCAACCTCTACAAAAGACTGTCCTACAGTGTGTGTGGCTGTTTATTGGCCGGGCAGCGCATGTGATGAGCGTGATAATCTGACATCTGACATCACTCTTTGGGTCGTATCTTCATTTCGATTGACTTCAGAGAATAATCACCTTTCCAAGTCTTCCAGATGATTCCCATCCCGTAGCTTGAGCTGCCGTCTGAAAAGTAGGCACCGTTAGGATTAGCATCGTGACAGTTGTTGTACCACCATCCTCCAAGGTACTGCTCAGCACAGTTTCTTTTATCGTTGTCCTGGTCTTTGTGTCAAATGTAGAAAACCTCATACCATCATGGTAAGTGAGTGAATCTCCTGAATAAAAAAGAAAGAGTAAAATAACGACTTCATATCACAGAAGCTGTCACACTTTAACTGCCCCCTGGTGCTTTTCATGAGTCCGGAGATAACTATGGCTGCACGATTCTGGAATAAATGTGAATCACAGTTTTTTTTTGCTTAGAATTGAGATCATGATTCTCAGGCAGAATTTTTTTTTACAAATCGAAATGTTTATTTTACTCATGAGCAAAAGATTAGAAACATTCAATATTCAACATGGCCCTGCATAATGTACTTATTGTTGTTATTATTATTATTCTTGTAGTGACTTAAGTGACATATGGCTCGACTCGTGACGTCATAACCAGGGAAAATGTCGTCTATTTGCAAGAAGAATGGTTATCATTTAGAAATGACATCACGTGTAGTTGTGTGTAGACGTAGGCCTTGTTGCAATAGTTTTCTGTGTTAGGTGGAAGTTCTCCAATCTAATCCATCACAATTAGTAGCATGATCAATCATTATTTTTTGGTGATAGATGATGATACTGATATAAGGTCGTCACAGTTCCTTCTGACCTACTTACATATCCATCTATCTACCTACCTGTCTGTCTACCTGTCTGTCTACCAACCAAAACTCCTTCATGGATTTGTGGACATATCCACCACATTCAAAAGAATGGAGCAGATGGTAAAAAACTGTGTGGAACCATGAACTTTTACTGGGCAGAGAAGCATGACATTAGACAAGCAGCACTTCAGTGATAGAAGAATAGAACAACAACACATGTAAATATACAAGTGATGATGGAACATATACGTACAGTCCATCTCACACTTTCCTCTTCACAGCCTATGTCACAGTAGGCCTGGACAGGTCCTAGTGTGTAGCTGGTGTACACACCACTGTCTTCAGAGCCTCCATTGTACACGTCAGTTCAGTCACCTGGACGGGACACCGATGCACAGATGGCTGCTGGGATCAGAGCGAGTAAAAGAATAAAACCCTGAAATCAAAACACAAAAAAAAACAGGAATAAAACTCTTTGTATGAGTGTCTTGACTCAGGCAGGCATCAGAACATAAAAGTCATAGACTATTCAAACATACAGCATACAGAACAAAATGTCAATACAATATCGACAGGAACTTCTACAGCCAGATGTTCCTGTCTCAAAGAGTCCAATATGAGCAGATCCTACAGTTTCACATTATTTTCTAGATGATTCCAGTCAAAGGGAGCCGTCATTGTAAATGAGAATTGGTTCTCAACTGACTTATCTGGTGCAATAAATCAATCAATAAATAAATAAATAAATAAAAACAAGTCAGACCACCTAAGCACTTTAAAGCCCAGATATTTGTAAAGAGACACAGACTCGACCTGCAAACCCTGAACAGGTTCTGTGACTGATTGAATTGAAATGTGAGAAACTATTGATTTGAAGAATGAATAGGAGGGATCTTAGGACAGAACCCTGTGGGAAACCATCAGTTACTGAGGATTGAAGCCATTTACCTGCACTGAGAACCACAAATGCAGTGTTTTTACTGAACAAATGATTAAAAATAACAAAAATAATAATAATAATAATAATAATAATAATAATAATCAATAACTAATATTAAGAGAATAATAATATTCTCTGAAGCCGTTTGATGCTGCAGTTGACTCCTAGAGTGTGATTTCCTGTTTTAAAATGACTACATTTGCAGGTTTAAGTGTCATTTGTGTTCAAAAACATAAAAGCCTTCTTGAGGTGACACGTGATGGAGATAAAAGCCAAAGAATAATATTGGGGGTGTGGCCAGAGGAGGACGGTTGGTGACAAATGTAATGGGAGGTGTTTATCCAGAGAGGCAGTGCATACACACATTAACACAAAATCCGTTATTTAGTTACTTTACACGCCTGGATCATTGAATAACATTACTAGATAACCATATAGACTCGATTTAACCTGAAAACAAGTGTTGAAAATGGGCCTCACTCAAAGCTGGAGGCGGATCTTCCCGACAGCTATCGATTGAGACACAGCTCAATTGAGCCATCTGGTGTTTGTTTTTGGAATGGAAAATATATGGAAGTGAAGTGAAACAAAGCGTTTTGTTGAACACTAATATATAAAAGTCAAATTTAATAAATGAGAAGATACAAATGGCACAGATGTTTCTAAAATGTGCCAAATGAGAGTTCGTCTGTACTTTCTGTAGCTAAACCTCTCTAATTTTGTTCTGCTTCACTTGATCAAAGTCAACCTTTGAGGAGATGATGTTCACATGTTGTACTTTGATTTGACTGAAGTTTAGAGCTGCAGCTGCATTATTCCACAGAGATACTCGTCCTGAAATAGTTTTTTCCTTTTTTTTGAGTGCCATCTTCATTTCCTTAAAAAGTACAAGTACTCAAAAAACCTACTCAATTACAGTAACATGAGTAAATGTAACTCATTACTTTCCACCTCTGGTCAAAGGTTAGTGAGAAGACATGAGACGAGAGGATCCAGAATATGGACTTAGATTTGTCAGAGCAAACAAACAAAAGTGCATTTTCCAACGTGCACGAGATTTTCACAGCAGATGCAGTTTCTCATGCACATGCGTGTCTCCCACCGTCTGCTAGACCCTCGCTCATAGTCCTCAGGGCTTTCCACACCACTGAGTAGGTCGTGTGCTTTCTGCAGTTTCTCTATCCCGCTGATGACACGCCACAATCTTGGCCATGCCAGGAAAAGAGGTTTTTATGGCCTCCGCGACGGCTAGCACAGCATTGCCTGCTTCGTCCCAGTCTGTGTCTTTGCATTTGTGATCGCCTTTCACTTTGTCAATTTCCACTGAAGCTAGATTACTTTGCAGCTTTTTGTTAGTCAGAGGTTAAATTCCCTTTTCACCAACTATGCAGCTGACCACACCTCTTGTTACAATTAGACTTAATCTAATCTTGTGTTGTTGATGACTTTTAGTAAATGTAATAAATAATAAAGAAACATTTAATAAATGTCATCACCACCAGCAGCAGCTGCACTGTAGCCTAATGAACTGCTATTTTGTGTGGTGATGCTGCGAAACATGAGTTATTGTTTCAGATAAGACACCCACGTCTTTCTGGCTGTGTGCATGCATGCATACAAAACAGCTTTTGGCTTGAGTGTATATATATATATATATATATAGTACTGTGTAAAAGGCACCAGCAGCTCTGTTGTTTGTTCTGTCTTAAAGCTGCTCTTATATATTAGCGAGCTGTCAACGAGTTGAACTCATGCAACATGTGTATGTAATGCTCAAGCATGTGTTGAATAAACCTGGCATAATAGATGTTTTTTACAGCAGATATTTCTTTAAATGAAATAGGACAAACACAGGATTTACCAATAACATTAATGAAGGTTCCACTCCAGTATTAACAGAGCTGTGTTATTGTTCAAGTGTAAGGGTAGATCATGCTAAATACTTGACACCTGGAGAGGATGGTGGGTTTTTTTTTCTGATTTTTTGAAACAACAAAAACTGCATACGTATTTTCTGGATATGTTCCGAAAAGTGAAATAGAAATAATTATCCTCTATTGTCGTTATTGCATTGCTAAAACAACAAATCTAATGGTGGCCTAAGACTTCTGCACAGTATTGTATGTATATACATATATATATATATATACAGTGGGGCAAAAAAGCCACCGATTGTGCAAGTTCTCCCACTTAAAATGATGACAGAGGTAATTGTCATCATAGGTACACTTCAACTGTGAGAGACAGAATGTGAAAAAAAAATCCTGGAAATCACATTGTAGGATTTTTAAAGAATTTATTTGTAAATTATGGTATTTGGTCACCTACAAACAAGCAAGATCTCTGGCTCTCACAGACCTGTAACGTCTTCTTTGAGAAGCTCTTCTGTCCTCCACTCGTTACCTGTATTAATGGCACCTGTTTGAACTTGTTATCTGTATAAAAGACACCTGTCCACAGCCTCAAACAGTCAGACTCCAAACTCCACCATGGCCAAGACCAAAGAGCTGTCGAAGGACACCAGGAACAAAATTGTAGACCTGCACCAGGCTAGGAAGAATGAATCTACACTAGGCAAGCAGCTTGGTGTGAATAAATCAACTGTGAAAATGGAAGACATACAAGACCATTGATAATCTCCCTCGATCTGGGGCTCCACGCAAGATCTCATCCCGTGGGGTCAAAATGATCATGAGAACGGTGAGCAAAAATCCCAGAACTACACGGGGGGACCTGGTGAATGACCTGCAGAGAGCTGGGACCAAAGTAAGAAAGGTTACCATCAGTAACACACTACGCCAACAGGGAATCAAATCCTGCAGTGCCAGACGTGTCCCCTTGCTTAAGCCAGTACATGTCCAGGCCCGTCTGAAGTTTGTCAGAGAGCATATGGATGATCCAGAAGAGGATTGGGAGAATGTCATGTGGTCAGATGAAACCAAAATAGAACTTTTTAGTAAAAACTCAACTCGTTGTGTTTGGAGGAAGAAGAATGCTGAGTTGCATCTCAAGAACACCATACCTACTGTGAAGCATGGGGGTGGAAACATCATGCTTTGGGGCTGTTTTTCTGCAATCCATCAGTCAGAGCATTGAAGATGAAACGTGGCTGGGTCTTCCAGCATGACAATGACCCCAAACACACCGCCCGGGCAACGAAGGAGTGGCTCCGTAAGAAGCATTTCAAAGTCCTGGAGTGGCCTAGCCATTCTCCAGACCATAACCCCATAGGAAATCTGTGGAGGGAGTTGAAAGTCTGTGTTGCCCGGCGACAGCCCCAAAACATCACTGCTCTAGAGGAGATCTGCATGGAGGAATTGGCCAAAATACCAGCTACAGTGTGTGCAAACCTGGTGAAGAACTACATTAAACGTTTGACCTCTGTCATTGCCAACAAAGGTTAGATTACAAATTATTGAGTTGAACTTTTGTTATTGACCAAATACTTATTTTCCACCATAATTTACAAATAAATTGTGATAAAATGTGATTTCCAGGATTTTTTTTTTCCACATTCTGTCTCACAGTTGAAGTGTACCAATGAAAATTACAGACCTGTCATAATTTTAAGTGTTAATGACAATGCGTACACTATGTCTGCGGAAAAGGAGTTTGTCCACGTCAACCTTGAGCAACTCTAACTTAATGAAGCATTTGTGTGTATTGCTTTAGTACTTGAATGCAAAGTGTGTGAATTTTGATACTTTACTGAATATTTAAGAGTTGGATAGTGCCCTGTTTATTGTGCAATGGTATACAGATACAGAGATTTGCACTAGTGAAAGGCCAAATTTAAAGTTAACATTTGTATGTCAATTGTGCCCTTCAAAGTTCAAATAAATACCAAATGCTCTAAAATACTGTACATAGGGTTTTTATTCTTCATTCAGGTATTATAAACATCTTTGACATATAGGATGTTAAAGAATGTAATAGCGTTATAGAACATAACAAATAATGTCAGTTACTTTGCTGAGTAACTAATTACTTTTACAATGTGGTAACTGAGTTGCCAACTCAATTACTTTTTCGGAGAAGTAATTATTCTCCACTATAACTAATTACTTTTTTAAAGTAAGATGCCCAACAATGAATGTAAGACACTTTAAGAAATTACCTTTGCTAAACATTTAAATTACATCGGATAAAAAATTGTATATCCTGTGTCAGGATATAAAATATAAAATCAGTGTCAACTACAGTTACCATTTCATCCTTGTTGCTTTAGCTTACACTGATAATTATATCACACACAACCAGTCTTGGTTAATTCTAATAGTACAATGTTGAAATATGTCTTATTTCATTGTCAAAGGAAGAGGACGTGTTATTCCTCTGAGGACAAAAAGCTAAGAAGAACCACGTTAAACACATTATCAACTATCAATAACTGTTGTATGATTTGCCGTGTTTAATGAATACAAAGATGATTATGAAAACGCCAGCAGCCAAACCAAAAAACAAGGAAGTGTGCGACTATTTCAAACGAGCATATAATGACATTTCATCACACTGCATGAACTGAGCTCCAGCTGATTCTGTGAAGTCCTGTGACTCAGTCGTGCTGCTGACGGTGTCGCCACTCTGTTGTTTAAAGAGTGTGGAGGTGATAACAGAGATTAAATTTGTGTCACTATGTACAGTGCTTAACAAATGTATTAGTAAAAAACCCAGAGAATATAAGTAAATCACTATAGTTTGACATCTTAATCAAGAAATAATAATAATTTGAAAGTTCATGGATAACAATAATAATCATTTTAATATTAAAAACATCATTCCAGTTAAAGAGCATCTACTATTTCTTCTCTGAAAGAGTGTGAATAGAAGACACGTCCAGGGCCGGTTCTAGGCAGTCAAAAATGTCATCAGAGAGATGAGAAGAGGGAAGCTGATCCTGTATCGTGTGTCTACCTTTTTCAGCCGCTACTGCAGATCATTATTTTGTCAACTTTTAATAAATTCATTTTGTGAGTATATTAAAATCATCTTTTTCTGTACCTTCTGAGGAGCAAATACTGAAACCCTTATAAGACAAAGCTGGCTGCTGTAGGAACTGTTAATTTACATTTAAGGTTGCATAATGTCATGTCTTCGCTGGAGACAGTCGCTGTATCACACCAAGGTATTGTAAAATGTATATGGTAAATAAATGATTTTCCCAGTGTAGTGGGGGGAAAAGGACTATTATTTCTTCCGTCTGTGTGTCTGTGTCAGGTATGTGTTCCGCAGTGCGGGTATTTGCCCACATCCATCCAGCAGAACAGAGTGAAGTACGTGGGACAACCAGGAACAAAGAACTGCTACCTGAAGATCTCTGGCCTGAGGCCGTCACAGTGGAAACTATGGGTTTTACCTCATCACCAGCCATCTGACGCAGGTTCCTGTTGGGTTAGGGTTAGGGTTAGGTTACTGTTCCCTGCACTGTTCACTTGCAATTTGCACACTTCACCTGCAATACACTATATTGTTTTGTTGTTATACTGTTTTGTTCATTCTATTTTTCTACTGTTATTTTCATTTCTTTTTTTCTACAAGTGCTTTTATTTTATTTATTTAAATTTCAATGTGTGCTGAGAGTCTCAGGAGGAAATTTTGTTATGCTTGCATAATAACAATAAAGAATCTTGAATCTTGATGTACTGCACTGGTGTACAGTCCTCACCCTCACCCTGGAGCAACACTGCTCCAAGGCCGACTCCTGAAGCATCTGTCTGAATAACACACGGTAAGTCAAAATCAGGGCGTTGCAGTAAGTGACCCCGACACATGCTCTCCTTCAGCTCCTGGAAGGCACGCTCACAGGCCTCAGTCTAACAGACCTTGTTAGGAGAGTTCTTCCATGTCAGGTCTGTCAACACTGCAGCCCTGTTAGAAAAGTCTGGTATGAAGTGTCGATACCACCCCACTAACCCCAGAAAAAAACGGACACCCTTCTTGGTGGTGGGGGGAGGACAGCGCCTGACGGCCTCCACCTTACTGACCTGGGGTTTGATGACCCCACCTCCTAGGACGTAGCCCAGATAACATACCTCAGACTTGCCCAGGTGACACTTGGAGGCATTGACCACCAGACCAGCCCGGCGGATGCAATGGAAGATGTCCCTCAAACGATTCAAATGTTGCTCCCAGGTGGTGCTGTAGATCACCACATCATCAATATAAGCAGCTGCATAATCCTCCACCCCCTCAACACCTGATCCATCAGGCGCTGAAAGGTTGCAGCCGCCCCGTGTAATCCAAACGGCATGACAGTGAAGTGGTATAATCCCGAAGGGGCTCTGAAAGCTGTTAATTCCTGCACCTCTGGTGCCAGCGGTACCTGCCAGTAGCACTTACACAGGTCCAGTGTGCTCAGGTACCTGGCCTTACCCAGCCTCTCCACCAGTTCATCCACCCAAGGCATCGGGTAGGGATCAAAGGCAGAGATGCCGTTCAGCTTGCTGAAATCCACACAGAAGTGGAGGCTTCCGTCCTTCTTTGGCACCAAGACGACTGGGCTACACCACTCACTGTGGGATGGGACGATAATGCCAGACTCCAGCATGGCATACACCTCCTGCTTGAGTGCGGGGATCAGCTTTGCTGGTACCCTGTAGCAGGTCTGGCGAATGTTGTGCTGTGTCAGGGAAGTACGGCCTGGTTCCTCCCGAAACAGACCCTTGGGGATGCACCACTGCAGCTCCCTCTGAGGACGTGGAGGAAGATGTCCCAGGTCCGGTTGCGAAGGTTCCCCCTCGCCGGTGGGGAAGTACTGCTCCTGCAGTTCCTCCTCCTCCAGGACGGTTCGTGCCCACAGTTGGTTTCCCGGTGCCTCCTCTCGTGGAACTCACCGCCTCAGTAGATTGATGTGGAAGACGTGCTGCGGCTTACGATGACCTGCCATGGAGATCTCATAGGTGACCAGCCCCATCTTATGCAAGACCTACAACGGACCCTGCCAATTTACCAGAAGGCTGCTGTCTGAAGAAGGCAACAGCAACATCACCTTCTGCCCTGGCTCCAAGGAACGACTCCGAGCACTGTGGTCATACCATGACTTCTGCTGCGCTTGGGCCTTAGTCATGTTGTCTCGCAGGACATAGCTCACAATGTTTGTCGGCTGGTACCGCTGGCTTCCTTCCCAGGCCTCCCGAAGTACATCCAGAGGTCCCCTCACTGACCGCCCAAAAAGCAGTTCAAAGGGGGAGTAGCCTGTCAAAGCCTGTGGGACCTCTCGGTAGGCGAACAAGAGGTATGGTAGCCACTGGTCCCAGTCCGAACCAGAGTCACTGACAAACTTGCAGAGCATGGACTTCAGTGTCTGGTTAAAGCGCTCCACCAAGCCGTCAGTCTGTGGGTGGTACAGTCTTGTTCTCATACCCCGAATACCTAGGAGCTTATATACCTGGTGTAGAAACTTGGAGCTGAAATTGGTGCCCTGATCAATTAATATTTCACTGGGTACTCCCACCCTGGAAAATAACTGAATGAGACAGTTGGCTATCTGCCTCGACTTGATGTTCCTTATGGGAAAGGCCTCGGAATATCTAGTTGCATAATCACAGATCACTAGGATATACTTGTGACCTGCTCTACTTTTCTCTAGGGGGCCCACGATATCCATAGTGATCCATGTGAAAGGCACGTCAACAATGGGGAGGTTCACTAGTGGGGCCCTGGTCCCCCTATTTGCCTGAGATGTTACTTGACACTCAGGGCAAGACTTGGAGTAGTCAATGACATTTTGATAAAACCCTGGCCAGTGAAACCTGCTGGCTATCCTGTTTAATGTCTTCTGCTGCCCCAGGTGGCCAGCCCAAGGTATACTATGCCCTGTCTTCAACACCACGCTTCTCAATGTGCGTGGTACCACCAACTGCTCTCCCTCTTCGCTGACACGATACAGCTTCCCCTCTCTCACTATATGGCACTCCTTACCCTGGACTTTAAACCCCTCAGCCTCCTCGGCCGTCACAGCTTTGTCAAAAAAAGGATGAAGAGACGGGTCAGCTGTCTGCAGAGCCATGAAGTCAGCATCAAATTGCTCCTCTTCCCCACCCCACCAGATTTTACCCCTGACCTTAACAGGAACTGTGACATCTGTTTTACCAGGCCTGACGAGGTTAGGACTAGTGGGTTGGGGAATGTAGCAAAGCCTGGACTTGCTAGCGGGGTTAAAAGGGCACTCTGGTGACCAGGTTGACCGCAGTTGTGACAGATTAGCATAGGTTTGGGTCTAGTGTGCATTGTTGGCTTCTCTCTAGGGTAAGTAAACCTCCTAAACTCACTACTAGTACCACCCACAGACTTACCAGCAATGGCCCTGCTGTCATCTCTTGTCTGTCCTTGGTCCCGTCGTGCTCTGCCATCAGTACAGCCCAGCTGGAGACTTATCTGTTCCCGCCTAGCGGCGATGTAGGTTTCAGCCAGTTCTGCCGCCTGAGTGGCAGTCTGCGGGTTACACTCCTTAATCCAGGTGCGGATATCAGGGATGGTCATCCACAAAAACTACTCAAGGATGATGAGCTCCCCAATTTCCTCCACTTCTCATACATGTCTCCGAGTCTGGCCTGACGCTACCTTGGGGTTTCACCTTCTCGCAACTCCGTGGACCGGAACCTCAGCCGATACATTTCCGCATCAATCTCATATTTGCAAAGTATAGCCCTCGTATGTCCATGCCCACATAGGCTGAACGAGACTTCCCCGTTAATAAAGGCACCAAATATAGAGCCCACATCTCCATAGGCCATTGACTGGCCAACGCTATTCTCTAAAACATTGTTAAATAGTGTTCAACGTCCTCATCTTCCACCAAGGGTGCCATCCTTATGGCAGCCCATGTCACAGGGGGAGGGGGGGTTTGGTGCGACGCTACTGTTACCAAATTGGAAGGTGCAGTGCTCAAACCGGGAGAAGATTTACCAGGTAGGTTAGCTGTTGAGATGTTCATACATGAAGACTGTGATACGGGCCACTCTGGGGACTGCTGCACCAACCGCTCGGAGATCACAAAGGCTTGAAGCTGACTGAATTGATGCTGCAGGGACCCAAAGCGCTGGTCCTGTCTTTGGGTTTCCCTCTCCCACCGATCATCACGCTCTTGCTGCTGCTGCATGAACTGCCTCATAGTAGACTCCAGTCCTGAGCTACTGCCATCTTCAGAGAACTGGTCCTGCTCTTCAGCCCCAACACCCAGTTCACCATGGGTGGCTGCTAGCCTTGTTGCATCGCTGCTGCCTGGCCGCTGTTGAGTGCCGTGTTGCATCCTTGCTGGTCACTGGATCCCACCACTGCCACCAAATGTGAAAAGGTAGCGTGACAGGAGGTCTGTTTTTGACAAGAATGGTTCAGCAGAGGTTGTAATGCAGAGGAGTTTTATTTGGCATATGTCCATCTCCCAAGTTGACACCGTGCTGACAACACAACAACACACTGGCTTACTATGAAAAGTAAGTTGCTATTTTGGGGTGTGGCTCAATTCAAACAGGCTCAAGAAATATTTTTGTTTCACCATTGACAAACCTATTTGGAAATAAGGTACCATGGGGCACACCGGAAGGAGCATGACTTCGGCTCTCTATTATTGTAGTAAAATGATTTACAAATATGTGTGGAGAGTTGTGTCTGTATCTCAATCCGTGTGTGTGTAATCAGATTGTAAATGTGAAAAAGAATCACACAAATCACCACACACATTTGCAAATCTACTGCGGCAGAAGTGTGTCAAAAGTCATGTGTGAAAAGTCAGCTAATTGAGAGGCCCATGTGAGATGTAACTAGCCCTTTTTACACAGCGTTTCTGCCAACGCTTTTAAATATTTGTCTACACTTGCAGATCTTCATCATAATGTAAGGGATAGTGGATAACATTGACCAACATCTTGTCTTATATATTGCAGTTGATACTTACTAATGGTAGACTTGTCTCTCGTTGGGTGCCTGTTCAAGCCATAAACCTTGTTCCAATGCTTGATCTACAAAAAAAATATAAGTTAAATATCATTTCTCATTATTAGCAGTTATCAGTGTTGGAAATGAGAATAAATAACCAAGCAGTTACACATACATAAGGCCAAATACAACATCTCTGTAACATCTCTCCAAGACAAGCATATGCCATATCACAGTCATGTCAAAGTCAAATACACGGGGGCCAAAATAAAAAAAATGGTACAAGTGGAGGGTTGGCTGGTTCAATGTTTATTAAAACTTGCAATTATTGCACATATTGAACCAATACCAATAACACAGCCTATATTGCACTTAACATTAATCATTAAATTAAATTAAATTAAGCAAAACATAAATAAAATCAGTTGCAATATTTTCTCAAGGCTCTTTCAGTAACAAATTGAAAACGTTTTTTCTTCTTTTTTTTAACAGGTAAACAGCAAAATGTAATTTTCCTTCAAAGCTCAAAGATTTCTTTTTAACTCTTCTACCTTCTGTAGCCTTTGTTCTGTGTTCATATTCTTGTATTTGTCTTTCTGTGCGTCGGTGTGTTTCGTTGTTTGATAGTGCCTTCTTAAGTTATATTCTTTCATAACAGACACGCTGTCTCCACACACAAGACACACAGGCTTTCCTTTTACTTCGGTAAACATGTATTCTGTCTCCCACCTGTCTTGAAACCCCCTGTGTTCAGCGTTTACCTTTCTTTTTGCCATTTTGGGGGAGAGGGAGATGAAAATTGACGGCGATGTTTAGTCCTCCACTGTAACTGTGCTGCTGCTCATGAAGAGAAGACACGGGATCGCTCTCGCTTGCGGGCACTCGGTACGCGGCAATGCACTCGCAGTGCATCTTGGGATTTGTAGTATTATGGTGCTGCGGGCACATAATACTGCAGGCCGGTTTTAATAGTAATTAAATATCATCCCGAGGGCCAGAGATAACTCATTCACGGGCCGGATCCGGCCCGCACTATGAAGCATAAGCATATACGCATCCATACCCCTCTGCTGAAGTGACTGTGACAATTAATGAACAGCCTTATCTGTTAACTGTGGGTGTTGTGGAAAGACTGCCTACCGCAGCTCTCTTGGACTGGGACGTGCCCACACTGCTGGACATGTTGTTAGGGGATCGACTAGTGGAAACTGACTTTGGGAAAACAGGGGAGGTAGAAATCAAAATGTCTTGTCCTGTTGTTACCCAAGCTCAAATAAAAAGCTGGTGTCCAACCACTCCCAGACCTTGACAATAGTCTGGGGGAGGGGGACACCCAGGAGTCAAGAAAAGTCGATCCTGATGTTCTGCTGCTCCCAGATTTTGACAGTAGTCTGTGTGACAGTAACATCAAAGATCTAAAAAAGTCTCGTCGCCAACGCCGCTTTGAAAAGCACTTGAGGTCGGCGGAACCTAAAATGTTGGGTTCATCGTGGACTGTACCTAGCAATATTGCAGAGCTACAAAAGGGGGATAAAACTTTAAAACTCCTGTTTGCAAATATAGTTAATGAAACAAATGACATCAGTGTGAGAACAGAACAATGTGTTGTGGAAAATTATGTATTGTATTGGTTGTCCCTGCTAGCTGCAGAAGTATTGTTATGCACCTGGGGCACACACTTCCCTGGGCGGGGCATCTAGGTCCTCATAAGACATATCTACGCATAAGCTCACGGTTTTACTGGCCATCCATGTACAAAGATGTTCAGCAATATTGCACAACATGCCCCGTTTGTCAGAAAACATGCCCTGCGCGCAAATCAGATAGAGCTTTTCTGCAACCACTCCCTGTCATTTCCACCCCATTTCGCAGGATTGCCATGGACATTGTTTGCCCTTTGGTGAAAAGCAGTGGAGGACACCAGTACATTCTGGTTGTATGTGACTATGCCACCCGCTTCCCAGAGGCCTTTCCCCTGCGCACGATCACTGCACCTGCTGTACTGCGAGCCTTGGTACAACTGTTCTCACGGGTGGGCATACCAGATGAGATCCTGACGGACCAGGGGACCAACTTCACCTCCAAACTGATGCAGCTTTTCCAGAAACAACTGGGCATTGCTGCAATAAAAAACACACCATACCACCCACAGACTGATGGCCTTGTGGAAAGGTTCAACCAGACCCTAAAGAGAATGCTGCAGAAATTTGTGGTTGACACCGGAAAGGACTGGGACCGCTGGCTACCCTTTCTGCTCTTTGCATACCGTGAAGTTCCCCAGGCATCAACTGGCTTTTCCCCATTTAAACTATTGTATGTGTGGCGTGGGTAGGCGATAAAGTAAGAAATTATTAGAAGCTCGACAACGCCACCCCGGGAATTTCACCCAGGGAATTACTAGGTAATATTATAAAGGCACACAGTTCGGGTTACTGAGGGGGCAAGAGACGTGGTTCCAAGTTAACATATGTTTCTTTTATTAAACAATAATCCTAAAAACTTCAATAAAACTCATTCACACCAACAAAAATGGGGGAAAAGAACCTAAACAGGGCTGAGGCCAAGGTGAGTGGACAAAGGCTAGGGCAGGGGAGGGATCCACCAAAGAAAAACACCACAATAATCACCAAGCACACGTGGCAGACACTCTCAGTGACGAAAACCCGCTCCCAGGGACACAGCAAGACAAGACGGGAGGATGCCACCACCAGCACCACCACCACCGGCCTACAGCAACTGAAAAAGGGGGAGGATAACAACAAATTAGTGGAGATTCATACATTCAAAAAAAAAACAAAAACAGAACTAAACACAGGCAGGTCACAGGCCTAAATAAATCAAATAACTTCACTACTGACAAGGAAAGAGAAAATGAAAGAAAACCAAAACAAAATCAAATTACTTAAATTACAAAACACAATCTTGAAATTAACTAAATAAAATTACAAAAACAAAATCCCATTTAACCCAGACACAATACCCAAAAACAATATTTCACACTTTCCCCCACACACACACACACACACACTCATTCGCTCCGTATAAGGGGGAAAATCCCCGGTAAAAACAGTCGTGCGGGGCTGCAGCCGAACGATCGCTTTGGCCCAGCGTATGCTTGGGCTGGCAGTCGGCGGTAAAGTTTCCGACGGCCACCGAATGACGCCACACGAGCCCGCAGCGGCCACCAACACGAACCAAAACTCAGTGGCTACAAAGCAGCAGCGGCCGTTAGGTGGTTAAGATCACCTAATCGAAAGAACATTATTAACAACCGCTACGTACGTTACGATTAAGTTGGTTATATTTCACAATATACCGACGTACCTTCTTGTAGTAGTAACAGACACTCACGAGAGGAGGAAAAGGTAGAGAGCTTCAGGCACCCGCCAGCATGCACCTGCGACCACACTAGCGTTAGCCATCCACTAGCACCAACTAACGTCCAGCAAGAGAGAGAGACACTTACCACTGCCGATCAACCCACAGCAGCGTGCACACACAGCACGGAGCAGCACCCAACCAGTCGCCCTATAACACAATGCCAAGTTTGAGCATACTTACTAAACTAAGCGATTAGCGAAGTAAAGTGTGCGAACCTACCGATCGGAGACGTGACCTCACACTAGAAGTGACAGGCGACAATCGGAGCAGAGGAAGAGCCGGCGAGCGGACTACGCTTTTGTACTGGCTGCCTCAATGATTACCGGAAGTGTTACCATAGCAACCAATAAACAACAATGAGCGAGGGGGAAAGTAACACAACGCTCATACTGCTACATATGGTTGGGATGTACAGGGCCCACTGGACCTACTACGAAAGGGCTGGTAAGCCCCCTCCACCATGCCAAGTGACAAAGGGATCTTGCAGTTTGTGCTGGAGATGAGAGAGCGGCTTGCAAAGTACCAAGAGGAGGCTGAGGTCAACCTGTACAAGGCACAGAAGAGCCAAAAGATCTGGTATGACCAACAGGCCCGACATCGCGAGTTCCAGCCGGGCCAAAAGATTCTGCTACTACTTCCCTCATCCAGTCACAAATTATTGGCAAAATGGCAAGGGCCATACACAATCACCAGAAAAATGGGTCCAGTCACCTATGAGGTTCACCAACCCAACAAGAAGAAGGTAAAACAAACATACCATGTTAATCTGTTGAAGGAATTGAGGGAGCGTCCAGACCAGGTCCCAGTGAAGGTCCTGTTGGCCAGGAAGGTCAATGACGAGGAGGAGCCGGACACTGGACCAGAGACCTCCAGGGCATCCTCAGATCCTGTCCTGGTGCATCTGAGACCTGATAGGGCGACACAGCTCCTGCAGGTGTTCAGTGAGTTTTCCTCCTTATTCGCCGCCAATCCGGGACGGACCGCCTTGGTAGAGCATCGGATACATCTAAAGGATGGCCAACCTATCCGTCAACGCCCATATCCACCAGTCCCACACCAGTGGGACTTTTTCAGTTCAAAATGATGCCCTTTGGCTTGCATGGAGGGTTAGCCGGCTACTTTCCAGAGGCTGATGGACAGAGTTCTCCAGGGCTGTGACCACTGCAGTGCCGCCTACCTGGATGATGTTGTGATCTTCAGCAACACCTGGTCAGAGCATACCCAACACGTCTCTCTCATCCTCCAGAAAATCCAGGAAGCTGGACTGACGCTTAACCCGGCCAAGTGTGAGTGGGCCCGACACGAAACTCGGTACCTGGGATACCAGTTGGGAAGAAGGGAGGTGCATCCACAAGTGGATAAAATGGAAGCTATCCGGAAATGTCCTCGGCCACGGACCAAGAAGGAGGTGCGGTCCTTTCTGGGTCTGGTAGGGTGGTACAGACGATTTGTTCCCCAGTTCTCCACCATCGCCACCCCACTCACAGCTTTAACTACTAAAGACCAGAAGAATCCTGTAACCTGGTCAGAGGAGTGCCAATCTGCCTTCGACTGTCTGAAAAATCGCCTGTGTTCCTCGCCAGTTCTCAGAAGTCCAGACTTCAGCAGGAGATTCCTGGTCCAAGTGGATGCCTCAGCAGTGGGCCTTGGAGCAGTGCTGGCCCAGGGGGATACTGGTAAAGAGAATCCAGTCCTGTAAGCTCCAGCCACGCGAGACGAGATACTCCACAGTGGAGAAAGAGGGCCTGGCCATTAAGTGGGCGTTGGAGAGCCTGCGCTACTACTTATTGGGACGAGAGTTTGACCTGGAGACGGACCATCAAGCTCTCACCTGGATCAACTCTATGAAGGACCACAACAGTCGCCTCACAAGATGGTACATCTCACTGCAACCGTTCAAGTTTACCATCCGGCACAGGACGGGCAAGACTAATGTGGTGGCAGACTATCTCTCCAGATTGACGCACATCGTCAATCCCCGGGAGGAGGAGGATGATGTGACGGAGCGGCCCCGTCACTGAGTGAGGGCAGTTTGCGCGCACATACACGCCACACACATACGCAACATGCCAAACAATTCCCCGTCCCGTTCCGCCTCTCTCTACATCCGACACAAACGCAATCATAATCTATTCCCCACAGTTCCATAGCGAGGGTGCACACTCGTTAGCGACATCCCCACACACACACACACACATTCACCGCACTTGCAGGCACACTCACCAGAGACGCTGATGTTTCCCCCGCTGCTCTCTGCCAAACAGGGGCGTAGCTATCTCGGTGGATAAATAGGGCTCTTGGCGGGAAAGTGACCACCTGACTGAGGTGGCTAATTAGAAAGTACTATTTTGTGCAACGCCCAGTGGGAGGGGCATAACAGTTATAAGGCAACCATTTTGAGCCTGTTCAGGTGGGGGAGAGTTGATGACATGTGGTACAGTGTAGGTCAAACAAGAAAGAATATTACTGTTTTTTTGTTATTTGCTGGAGTCAGATGGTGCAGGAGTTAAAGAGGAACTCTGTTCAGCACCGAAAACTCTGTAAATAGTTTGGGTTGATTTTGTTTGTTTGTTTGTTTGGTTCTCATCTATTTTTTCTTTTTTTACTTTGGAAATATTTTTGTTTTTCGTCATTGGTTCTTTGGGGGCACGGTGAGACTCGACTAAGCCATATCATTCCGGAGGGTGTCACCAAGGACCCCTTCACACTAGGTATAGTGGTTTTTGATCAGGACCTGGTCTAATGAGGTCTAGGTATGAAACAAAAACGGTGAAATCTCCCCTTTAGCATTTTCACAAATAAAATAAAAGTTTCACAAATACAATAGTGGGTGTCAAGCAAAGTTAATGTCATACCCAAAACGTCTAAAATGTTTTGTAAAAAAAAAAGATAGCTGATGTGAATATTTCTGATGCAGCTGGAAACACTTTAACTTCAGTGTAGTTTAGAAGTGACTTTGAATCTTGCTGCAGACGAAATCTTAATGTTTGACAGCATTTCATTTATATTTACAAGTGGAAATATAGTCATGAAATAGTGTTGTCTTATTTCATTGTTTTTTCTGTTAATCACTATAGTTTGACATCTTAATCAAGAAATGATAATGTGCTTCACTATTGTTTGTGCCATGTGAAATTAAATTAAATTAAATTAAATTAAATTAAATTAAATTAAATTAAATTAAATTAAATTAAATTAAATTAAATTAAATTAAATTAAATTAAATTAAATTTTAAAAAGCCACACACACACACGTTTTGCACAAGCTTTTATTTTGAAGGATTTACTCCCCGGGATAGGCGAAAAACGGAAGTCGATTTTTAAAAAATGGTGGCGAACGAGGAAAAACAACAAGGCCATAGAGCCGGCGTTTACAAACACAACAATAAAGGACACAAACATGGCAAGCACCGGACGAAAGGCGAGATTGAGAGAGAAAACAAAGGTAAAACACGTGAAATTACATCACAGAAGTGCGGCCTCCTAATGGCTGGCGTTCGCCCGTTAGCTGTGTGGCGTTAGCTGCACTCTCTCTCACACACACACACGTGTTGAGATTTGAGTGGGACCAAATACAGCAACATTAGCTGTCACATTAAAGTAAACCATAGAATTTATTGTCTGTAAATCAGAGAATTTAAAATGATTATAAACACGTGAAGTGTCGCTAGTCCTTGTTGCAGATACTGTTATTTTGGATTGCACTGTACTGACAGTAATAATAATAATAATAGTACTAATTATTATATTGTTTATTATAATAATAAAGCACCTATAAAACATATATTAGAATACTATTAATTCATAACAGCTGCTGTTATTACTACTTGTACATCGGTGTTACTGTTGTCTTTACACCTGCTGCAGTTTCTTAGTTTATTTCAGTCACAGTTATTAATAACAGACAAATGTAGACACACATTCTTATAAATCAAATAGCAGCATTCTGCACATAAAGAAATAGACACTGAAATGGTGTAGGCCGAAGCTCAACTTTATTGTTATTTATAGGTAAATCTGATCTGCAGCAGCCACCAAAACAAATTGAACTAGTGCTGCATCGCCTCATGCATGGGTGTCAAACTCTGGCCCGTGGGCCAAATTTGGCCCGCCGTGTAATTTCATTTGGCCCTTGAGGCAATATCAAATTAACATTAGAGCTGGCCCGCCGGTACGATTTATTTATTGTTATTTTATTTTCAAATTTATTAGCATGTGGAAAAAGTTAATGTTGATATTTACCTCAGAAGGCTGCAAATAGAAAAGAGGCATTCAATTTTTTATCTAAATCTATTTAATATGCCATTGATGTTTTTTCGTTTGTTTTTTGAAAGTTGATTTTGCACTATTAAGTTATATAAGTGTTGCTTGTTCCATATTCAGTGTTAAAATTTCATTCGTTATTGTTATTTTATTTTCAAATGTATTATTAGCCTGTGGAAAAAGTTTATTTTGATATTTACCTCAGAAGGCTGCAAATAGAAAAGAGGCATTCAATTTTTATCCATCCATTATCTACCGCTTATCCTGTATTTAGGGTGCATTCAATTTTTATTTAAATTTTATTTGATATGCCATTGATATTTTCTAATTATTATTATTATTTGAAACTCGATTTTGCATGTCACTATAAAGTTATATAAGCCTTGCTTGTTCAATATTCAATGCAAAACTTGTTTGGGTCCCTATTAAAAGGTTAATTTGTTCAACCTTGGCCCACGGCTTTGTTCAGTTTTAAATTTTGGCCCACTCTGTATTTGAGTTTGACACCCCTGGCCTAATGGATTCATTGATTTTTGATTGATTTCTAAATTCTAAATTAGATTGTTTTTACTTTTTTAGGACACGCTCAATGTTTTTATAGCTTCTTTGCTCCAGATAAGACATTATAACTAAGGCCGCAATTCAGGATTATTTTCATATTGTTGTTTGATCTATAGAATGTCTGAGAATGTTTATCAGTGTTTCTGTTGTGATTCGACTATCAGCTGTGAAGGAAAAGCTCTGTTAAATAACTTCATTTCAGTTTATCTTTTTCAGTCTAATTATGTAAAAATCTGGGCCTTACTCTGTGCACTGCCTTGGGATCATGCACGTTGGGATTTGGTTGTGTACATTTCCTTCTGTCTAAAAACTTTTGAATGATCCCCATAAATTGTCTCACAGGGAGAATGTCAGTGACAACTCTCACCAAAAAACAGAGGAAAGAGCAAAGGAGAATGGACAGAAGACACAAAGCCAACCAGCTATGCAGGAACAAGAAAGACATGGTAACTTTTCTTTTCATGTTTAGATTAACTTAAATCTCCCATCTGTTGTGGTTAATATCTAATACACCATGATTGTTCAGGTCCTGGCAGAGAAGCGGCATTAAGGCATCAGGGACGGTCCTCCTCATTTGGTTGCTGTGGTGTCTCTGCACACTGCGGTCGATGCCGGTGTCGTGACCAAACTGCTGCGCAATGAAGGAGCTGGAGGCGTCGTACACCAGGAGAGGTGTATCACAGGCATCAGTGACAGCTTTGGGCTGATTCCGCCTCGATTCAAACTGAGGTTGACCTTCTTGAGCCAAAGCACCGGTAAGAAATGAGTGATTCTTCAGCCTCTTAAATGTAAATATTGATTTCAAAACAATTACGGTATTTCTACTGTTGCTACTGTTTTCCTTGTTGTCATAGACGAGCACTTTGTTTTCCCTCTCTGTTAAACATTTTCCTGTGTGTTTGCTCAGCTGACCTGCACTCCCTGCTGGACGTGGCAAAGATTGCAGACAGTCTTGTGTTGGTGTTGGACTCCACTGAGGGCTGGGACAGTTATGAAGACTACTGTCTGTCCTGTCTCTTCACACAGGGCCTCCCCAGCCGCGGTGAGTAGCAACTCTGAAAAAAAATACAACATGAGATACTGTTTAAGCATTTACAGCAGCGGTGACCTGGGGGCCGATCTTAAAATTATAGCACAATATTCCATCATGATATTGCAGTAATGATATTTCAGAGAATTTCAAAGTAAAAGTGTTTGCTTGGAAAAGAATGATGTATACTTCACAATAAAAACATATTTATGTATTAAAATCGGGAACAGAAATAAAGTAAGTAATAACTAAGTATATTAATAAGTAATATTTTTAAGGCCATAAATAAGACTGTTGTGACTAATTTACAGCATTATTTGTAAAACCTAATGTCAAAAAACAAATACACATAATTTGTAACTAAAAAGTCTGGAGGATAATGTAATCTAAACTTTAGTCTTTTAATTCTTTGCATGAATGTGTTCCTTGTAGCGCTGGTGTGTCAGGGCGTGTCCGATCTCCCTGTGAAGAAGCGCATGGAGTCGAGGCGAGCGCTGTCAAAGATCACGGAGATCCGTTTCCCCGACTCTTGTCTCTTCGTGTGGACACGGAGCAGGGCGCCATTGTACTCCTCCGACACCTGAGCACTCAGAGACAGAGGAAACTCGGCTACCTCATCTCCTGGGTCAGAACGTCACTTTTACACCCAACAGCCCCGCTGATGGCAAGAGGGGAGGTGGAGACACCAGTTTGGGGACGCTCCGCGGTCGTCCTCTGCGGGTGGACAGACTCGTCCACATCACCGGACACGGAGACTTTCAGTCAGATCGATGCACCGTCAGACCCTCTTCCTGTCAACATCACGTCCAGAGCAGGAAAACCTGGAAGAGGAGGCGAGGTTGACATGATGGTAAGTGTCTTTTGTTATGACTTAGATTTCAATCTATTAATAATTTAATGACCAATACGAGACATGTGACCAAAAATAAGTGGAGTCAATCAGACAGAGAAGGGGCGGGTCGTCGCCTCTGATTAGCTTTAATTTAGATATTCCTTTATCGTAAACATGAATGATTCATCTTATAAAAGCCGTTAATCTGTTTTATCGTAAACATAAATGAATCATCTTATAAAAGCTGTTAATCTGTTTTATTGTAAACATAAATTAATCCTCTTATAAAAGCCATTAATCTGTTTTATCATAAACATGAATTAATCCTTTTGTAAAAATTGTTAATCTGTTTTATCGTAAACATAAATGAATCCCCTTATAAAAGCTGTTAATCTGCTTCATCGTAAACATAAATGAATCCCCTTATAAAAGCCGTTAATCCTGTTTTATCATAAACATAAATTAATCCTTTTATAAAAGCTGTTAATCTGTTTTATTGTAAACATAAATTAATCCTCTCATAAAAGCATTAATCTGTTTTATCGTAAACATTAATTAATTCTTTTATAAAAGCTGTTAATCTGTTTTATCGTAAACATAAATGAATCCCCTTATAAAAGCCGTTAATCTGTTTTATCGTAAACATAAATGATTCCCTTATAAAAGCCGTTAATCTGTTTAATCGTAAACATTAATTAATTCTTTTATAAAAGCTGTTAATCTGTTTTATCGTAAACATAAATGAATCCCCTTATAAAAGCCGTTAATCTGTTTTATCGTAAACATAAATGATTCCCTTATAAAAGCCGTTAATCTGTTTTATCGTAAACATAAATGATTCCCTTATAAAAGCCGTTAATCTGTTTTATCGTAAACATAAATGATTCCCTTATAAAAGCCGTTAATCTGTTTTATCGTAAACATAAATGAATCCCCTTATACGATCGCCCTCTCGCACAGCACGAGCAGATATTTCATTCATCTGTGTGTTTATCGCATAAATGGACAAAAGTTTGCTTGACGGGCTTCAAACTGCAAGAAAAATGCAAGAGATGTCTGTAAAAAAAACAAAAAAAAGATCCTCGTCCCTAGCGTGTGCTATCTGCTGGGTCCTAGTGCCCTACTGCTACATACTGTATGCTAATCATCAAAAATGTTGTAAAATACAAAATGTTGCTGTCACAGAACTCAGGGATTTTATATATTATTGTCCAAGAAAATAAAGACAACATGAAATACTTTTATGATGATTAAAAAAAAAACAATTCCATTGAATATTAACCATGAATATGATTTTGGTCTCATTGCTATGCTTTGTATTTTGGTTTAAATTTCGAAGTGTTTACTGTTTTTGTAGGTGGTTTACAAATAAAGCTAACTTAGGTGATGTCACTTTGTGTCACAGCGATAAGAATATGCAAATGAACCATGATGTTTATGAGATGTAAGGCATTCGATAAAGTAGTTGAAAGGAAAAAGACGTGTTTGGTCATAAAGGAAGAGAGCATCTTCAGTTAAAGTACACCACCTTGTTCTTCAACTCTTTATTCTTCGTTATTGACCTCGATATTGTCTTATCGCGACTAATTCAGAAAACAAAAGTCAAGTCATTTTTGTAGAAGCAGGCACAGTTAAGTCCTCACAGACAAAAACCTGATACAGGCCAGAATCTGTGGTTGGAGCGGAGTATAAAGACAGATCTAAAGACGGACAAAGACAGATTTTTATTCTGAGGACAAGGTGAAGAAGACGCAGTTAAAATGAACCTCAAATACTTCCTGTGTGCTGTGACTTTGACGATCCTTCTCTCGTCCAAAGGTAAGAAAAAAAATTACTCTGAAAAAAACAAGTTTTTTTTTTGCGCTTCCATAATTAAGGACAATAATGTCCTATTTAAAAAAAAACTGCTATATAAACTTTACACATTGATATTTCTTCATTTTGAGGATTTTAATCCTTTAATTGCCAGTTTGATTATGGAAAACATTTTTGTTGTCAAACCAGCTTTAAAAGAGTTAAAATCTTGATAATTCAATATTTATTATATCTGTCTGTGTAGCAGAACAGAACTGATGAAAATGGTCTGATTGTGAATGATTCAGTTCTGTATTTTACTCTTGTTTGTCTTTCATAAAGAGATTTTCCTCATGATAATTCAGTAAAACATATCAACTGGTTTAGTGAGTTTCCTTTAAATGTAAATAACATTTAATTTTTGCCTGACCCGTTGAGAACTCTACCATTAAATCTGGCTCTCAATAAAGGAATGAATGTGTTTATTGTTTCAAATGCTCTCTAAAGTCAGAAAAATAAATAAATCAGTAAATCAGACAAAAAAAATGACTTCCGAAAAACCAACCATGAAAAGAAATGACTCAGGAAGAGAGCATCTTGAGTTAAGTACACAAAAATATCAATCTGTAAAGTTTTTATAGCAGTTTTCTGGAAGTGGACATTTTTGTCCTTCTGAGGGTGAAAGCAGATGACGGCCTGTTAGCTGAAGGAAGACACAGCCGCAGAGGTGATGTCACTTTGTGTCACAGCGATAAGAATATGCAAATGAACGATGATGTTTATGAGATGTAAGGCATTCGATAAAGTAGTTGAAAGGAAAAAGACGTGTTTGGTCATAAAGGAAGAGAGCATCTTCAGTTAAAGTACACCATCTTGTTCTTCAACTCTTTATTCTTCGTTATTGACCTCGCTATTGTCTTATCGCGACTAATTCAGAAAGCAAAAGTCAAGTCATTTTTGTAGAAGCAGGCACAGTTAAGTCCTCACAGACAAAAACCTGATACAGGCCAGAATCTGTTTTTGGAGTGGAGTATAAAGACAGATCTAAAGACAGACAAAGACAGATTTTTATTCTGAGGACAAGGTGAAGAAGACGCAGTTAAAATGAACCTCAAATACTTCCTGTGTGCTGTGACTTTGACGATCCTTCTCTCGTCCAAAGGTAAGAAAAAAAATTACTCTGAAAAAACCAACCAAGTTTTTTTTTTGCGCTTCCGTAATTAAGGACAAAAATGTCCTATTTCAAAAAAACTGCTATATAAACTTTACACATTCATATTTCTTCATTTTGAGGATTTTAATCCTTTAATTGCCGTTGAGAACTCTACCATTAAATCGAGCTCTCAATAAAGGAATGAATGCGTTTATTGTTTCACATGCTCTCTAAAGTCAGAAAAAGAAATAAATCAGTAAATCAGACACGAAAAACCAACCATGAAAAGAAATGACTCAGGAAGAGAGCATCTTGAGTTAAGTACACCGCTTTGTTCTCCAACTCTTTATTGTTCGCTTTTGTTCGCGACTAATTCAGTTAAAACAAAGTGAAGTCCTTTTTGTAGAAGCAGTTACAGTTAAGTCCTCACAGACAAAAACCTGATCAAGGCCAGAATCTGTCAGTTCAAAGCAGTGAAAAGGAACCTGAAACACTTCCTGTGTGCTGTGACTTTGACGATCCTTCTCTGTCCAAAGATAAGAAAATGATAAATGACGATAAAGATAATTCAGTTCCGCCCATGGGTCGATGTGTGGCGAGCTGTTTCATGGCGAATGGTGACAATTGGCCCAAAATTCACACGCTTGCCTTGGCCTCGGCCTTTTGAATCCGCAAACACTTTCGATAATGTTTTGCCTTTGATTTGATTAGTGCAAACTGACACGTCTTTGTTTTTTAGTTTCTTTATTTACCAAGTGTGCAAATTTCCAAAATTCATATTTTTTTTCTGGGTTGATTGGGTGAAATATTTCAGTCCTGATCAAACTGATAAAATATTGAATAATTATCAGTCATTTTTAACCCTTTAAATTGTTGTTTAAGAAAGTTAAGAAATATTTCTTGTTATATAAAACATTTTTTTTTATAACATTTGACAAAACGTTTTTTTAAGTGTTTTTGTTTGAGGCAAGAATATGTTCACTGCTTTATCTTAATGTGTAAGAGGAAAAGTTAACCTTCACATTTTCAACAGGTACTAGAGGACAAGACGCAGTTACTGTTGCTGATGGAGTGACTCCTGCTGATGGAGTGACTCCTGCTGATGGAGGGACTGCTGAAGGAACTCCTGCTACTAGTGCTCCTCCTGCTACTAGTGGCAGTGCACCTGGCAGCGTTGGCCTCTTCTCTCACTTGACCACCTTCGGCGTTCTTCTGCTGTCTCTCTACGCACTGGTTGACGCTTAAAGGAACGTGATGCCGCGTTTCCCGTCTGGTTCCCGTATGTTTTTATATGATAGAGGTTGAATATTAGGATCGCTGCATATGCTATAGTTAGATTTGTCGAGATATATATATATAGATTATCTGGATGTTGTTTGCTTTGGTCACAGCTGTATGGTGTGATTATTGTTGTTTGCCCATAGAAATGTAGACGTACGACAGCATCTTGTGTGACATGTGTGGCAAATAACCAGTTTTCTTCTTGTTTCCTGTAATGTTTTAAGACAACAATTAACTAACAGTCAAGCTGTGAATGAATGCTGGGGGATTATATGATAGGGAAAGGTCAACGGGAAAGGTCAACATGAGGGTTGCACATGACGGCATCTGGTAAAACATCAGATAATATTTACTGGGGTCATAAACATTAGGTATGGTGTTTGTTCTGTTTGTAACTTTGATCTTTCTGTATAAGTGGTGAAGCTTTTTGGAGGATTTTACACCGTCCTTGGTGACTGTCTCTCCCCCATGCAAAAATCCATGCATGCAGTAAAGATATGATTTACTCAACACTGATGACTCAAGAATTTCTTTAACATTTTGGCGACGAGGATGGGATGGACGCTCCAATGCTCAGGGCCTGGGTTCTGACTGAAGGTTATTACTGGTAAGGAAAATTTCCGCTCCACAAAGGAGGACAGGAATCTGCCTGACGTCAGAAACGGGTGCTGACCAGCGGACGCTCCATCTATTTAAAAAGTGAGTACAGTGTTTTTTAAATCACTTCCAGGTAGACAGTTGTAATTCCTTTAGGTCTGGTGTAATTCCTTTGTAGTAACACAGACCGTCTCCATATAATTCCTGTGTGGTATTGAAGCTCTGAAGAAAAATTTAAAAGATTTAAAAAAAAAAATAAAAAAAATACGGCTAAAGTAACAACAGTAAATTGAATATACGGTGCCAGATTTGGAAAGAAACTGTAAGACATGGTATTCTTCTACTAAGTGAAAATTGAGCATAGAAATTATAAAACTTAAGTTAAAAAAAAGAAGAGCAAACGTTAAAAAAAGAAAAATTAGTTAAAATTAGGATTTCTTTTAAAGTCGACATATATTTACAATTGGGACTTAGTAAAATTTAAATTTGGACTATAAGCTCAGTCTTCAGAGCTTGTGTTGAGGAGGAAAAGTTTGTTTTTGACATGAGGTCATTGCAGGCTGTGAAGTCAGAAGGGCTGCTGAGGGAGAGATGGTCCTTTACAGTGACGAGCAACATACCACATTTTATTAGGGATTTGTTCATTATAGTGGATGCATTGTTAAAAAAATAAATAAATAGAAATGTTCTTAGAGTATAGTCTGGACAGACATTATATGTAGAATATTTGGAAAAAAAAAACAGGGAAACATTTATAATCCAGATTAAAAATTGGGAAAATAATATTGATAATAGTAATAGTGATAATAATAAAATAAAGTCGAAGGAGATAGCTTATTTGATTTAGGTATAGTTTCTGTGGTAGGCTAGTCTCAAAGGGTGTGGCAGTTTGCATAACACTGTATGAGAAAAACATGTTACTGAATAGAATAAAATTATCAATAATTTCTCCTGACGTGATTTGTGTCATCACTGCTCAACGCGCAGCCCAGATTTTGGAACCGCACGCCAAGAAGCGAGTTGGGTGTGTGCGTGGACAGCGCATGCGCGAAGGTGGAGTATTAAGCCAGTGTTTGCTTTTGGCAGCCATTCTAGATTTAGTCTTAGTTTTAGTCTTTTGGACTAAAATGCTTATTAGTTTTAGTCACATTTTAGTCATTTCTATATGTGATAGTTTTAGTTTAGTAGAAAGGCTCAGGGCGAAGGTGGTTTACAGCATCACCAGGGCGGGGGGGAGCGGTCCACGTTAATCAGGCACCAGGGGTCGGCGGCGATGCCGCAACTGACCTGACCCGTCTTGAAACACGGACCAAGGAATTTAGAGGTTTTAATTGACGGATTAACATTTACGTCCATTTCCGTCTCATCGTGTTTTAGTGGAAGAAGCTTATATTTAAATTTTGACCTCAATTGAAACATTTAGAAGCTTTTAATTATGCTTTAATCAATCTGTTCAACAATACGATACGATCCATTTATGGTCAAATTATTTTATTTTTTTTAAATTTAAATGGCTGACTTTCTTTTTGGTGATCTGTCTTTTTAAAAAAAATCAGAATTGTGTATGGTCTTACCTTCATGTATATGTATATATATATTCCATGCGCCTAATCCTTAGACGAAGAAGAGCATGCAGCGACGTGCATTGTGCCTATGGGGCTCAGCACTGCCCCCTATCAGTGCCTCATTTTCTGCCTCACCCTGTGCATTTTCACTGCACATTTACGGTCAATCAGAAAGACTAAACAGGTCCCACACGTTCATTAAATATATTAGACAGACTGTGGAACGTCAGCATGTGTCATCAAACATGTACAGTATATTGGCCATATAAAGAGAGGCATCAATGGGCATGCGCCAACTGCCTGCTTCAGTCAGTGTGTGCGGCACAGCTCATCGTTGCCTCACCTCACCGTTCTCCCGTGTATTTGAATAGGAAATAATGCAGTAAATTTTGACCATAGAAATGTTGAAATCCTGCAGAAAACTAACTTAACAGTCAAGTGGACAAATTGATTTTCTTTTATCATTGTACGGAACAGTGACGTGTGGTCAGGGGAGGCCGTGTCTCAGCGCTGTGTCTCTTCTGTAAGCTCGTGCGTATTGTATCAGTTTCCTGTTGAACCTTTGCAACTGAAGCCTGCTACTGAATTTCAGTGCGTGCACAGAACGCCGAGTCCGACTCCAGTCTGACTAAGCGTATACACGCAGGAGTATTCGGGCTATGAATCCCATTATCCAGGTATGTTAGTCCGTCTAACACTAGCTCGATTTTGGTCAGACTAACATGTTTATGTGACATTAAGAAAACCCAATTATTGGGACTTTTAACATGCACTGATTGTATGAGATGTATTTCTCCAAACTACCTGATACAGACAGCCAGAACAAGGGTGGGCACTTTTACAGCTGCTGTCGGTGGCGTCTTTCTCTGTGGCTGAGGAGCTGCTGTGCCGACAGAGAGGAGATCCCGAGAACCCTCAGCTGTTGAAGGACGGCGACATCATGCTGGGGGGATTCTTGTCTTTCCACAGCAGCTGGAAGAACAGACGGGAAGACTTCACACACAAGCCGTCACCACTGGAATGTACCAGGTCAATTATATACTGTGTAAATGTCTTTTAATGTCACATTTTCTCCAAGAACGACTGGACTGAACTCATAAATGGTTTGGCGATGCGTTTACAAGAGGTGTGAGAGCTGCACTGGCAAACGGTGATGAAGTCATATCTGCTCCCTCCAAAACAGCGTGTATGAGACCTGCACAGGTGCTCGCCATCATGGGAGAAACCTCGCCCATAGCTACTGTCAACGGGCCATTTCATATACCAGTGGTGGATGAGTTTAAATGAATCTTCATAAAAATGACAATTCCACCTGCTTTTCACTTAAGTTTGATCCATATTCTCATCTTCAGTTTGTGTCTTGTCAGGTTACAGCTGAATAAATATCAAATCAAATGTAACATAATGGTAGGACTAAAAGTCTGTTAAATGATGAATGAGTGGATTACACTGTATAAAATGTAATAGTGTTCATTTATTGACTCCTCACTACAGGTGACCCCATGCAAACTGCATAAATATACTGATTTGTGCAGCTTAAACTTTGCTGCACATTTCTACTGTCCTTCACTGGATGGTACTGTGTGACATGAACTCTATATTAGTTTTTTCTTTCTTTTTTCCATGTGTGCATTTTTAGGAAAACATGACAAAACCACATTTGAAATGATGATGATGAAAGGAAATGTGACATAGAGACAGTTCAAGTCACTTATAGATAAAGACGCCTTATCAACCTTGATAAACCATGACACAGGCCACAGCAGTGGACCTTTGACTCCTGTGTGCAAGGGTGTAAATGTGCGAGAATGAGAATGTTTTATAAACTTTGAATTCAGTCAGAAAATGCTGTCTGACGGAGAGATACATTGGTAGACATACAGTCCCTGACAAAAGTCTTGTCGCCTGGGTACAAGCTGACCTTAAGTGCCCCTCAAATATATGTCTAATCAATTTTTTTTTACAAGAAATGGCTAATTTCAATCCCAACAGCTTTTGAAGTAATGTTTTGGTGCCAAATGAAACTTCTGAAAAGCATTCTAACGTTCACAGCTTGGTAAAGCCCACTGAGTCAGTTTTTGCAAAGACAAAAGTCTTGTAGCCTTGTCATATGATGCACCCAATCCTAGATTACAGCCTCACCTGTTATCAATAATTGATCAATCAATTAGTGGGTGTGTATAAAAAGAACCCCATCACACCAGACCTTCACATCAACTGCAACTTGACCTCTGACAACATGCCTAAGATTCACCCTGAGACCAAAGCGTTGATTATCAAGAGGCTGAAGACCAGATCCACTGCTGAGGTGGCTGACACCTTCAATGTGTCTCAGCGTCAAATACAAAGAATAAGAAAAAGATTTGAAGAGACTGGAGATGTTTTTGACAAGCCCAGGTCCGGCAGACCCCTCAAGAAAATCCAAGGCCAGCCCCTTTTCCACTGCAGCAGAGCTCCACCAGGCCTGGTCACCTCAAGTCCCCGTGTCAAACAGAACAGTTTGTAGAATTCTGTCTCGAAATGGCCTCCATGGTCGAATCAGTGCCCAGAAACCAGCACTAAACAAAAGGCAATTAAAAAAACATGTGGCATTTGCCAAGGCCCACAGCCTGCTAAAAGGATGGACACTGGAAAAGTGGCAGAAGGTGGATTTCTCAGATGAATCTTCGGTTGAATTACATCACAGCCGCCGCAAATATTGCAGGAGACCTACTGGAGCCCGCATGGATCCGAGATTCACCCAGAAAACAGTTAAGTTTGGTGGTGGAAAAATCATGGTCTGGGGTTACATCCAGTATGGGGGTGTGTGAGAGATTTGCAGGGTGGAAGGCAATATCAATAGCCTGAAATATCAACAAGTATTAGCTACCTCTTACATTACCAAACATAAAAGGGGTCAAATTTTGCAGCAGGACGCATACTTCCATCTCTACGTCAAATTTCCTCAAGGCGAAGAAGATCAAGGGGCTCCAGGACTGGCCAGCCCAGTCACCAGACATGAACATCATTGAGCATGTCTGGGAACCAAAGAATCTTGATGAACTCTGGGAGGCACTCTGGATGCAGTCCTTCAAGCTCATGGAAGTCATACAAGATATTAAATGTTGATCTCACAGCACCACTACTTAATTCACTGATGTTATGCAGCATATTTTTGTATTTGAAGTAAATTATTTGTTCAATTTTCACATTACTGTCTGTAGGCGACAAAACTTTTTTCTTGCCAAAATCTGACCTTTCTGTGTTCATTAAATGATCAATCTTTCTTCAGTGAAGCAAATTTATTTTAGTATATTGAACATGATTTGGGAGGGTTTTAGCTTCCATAGGAGCCATTTCTAAAACCAATGGATTAATTCAAAGTTAGGTTATGAGCTGTTTTTTCTACAAAATGTGACAAGACTTTTGTCAGGGACTGTATTGGATGAGGATTCAGGTGAGGCCTCCCTCTGTGGGCCACATAAGGGTTCACTCGACTCGACTCTACTGTGAGGTGATGTCAACCAAAAATGGCTGAACTGTAGATAAATTAAAACAACATCTCGAGTCGAGTAGTTCTAGATATGTATCATGGAAAAGCGCCATAAGGGTCCCAAGTGGGTTTGTGCATGTTTCCGTGGTGGCCCCGCCCCTTACCCATTTAGCATTTTGTACCTGGGTACAAAGTCGGTAGTAAGTGGGCATTGGATTAAAGATGGCATCTTTCAAATTATGGAAACCACGGACAAACCCGCTTGGGATCCTTATCGTCAGCCCGGATATAAACCTTATGGGGTCCACATATGGGGACTTATGGGGACTTACCCCCACACTTATGGGGGACATGCTGGCTGGGTGTGAGCCTCCGTGTCCAGGGTCACACACAGCACAGACAGGGCTGACTTTACAACCACACTTTCATATAACGGCCCCTTTAATGTCAACTCTATATAATCACTGTTCTGGGGACTTTGTGCATTGTGCAGTACAGCAAACATTGCTGTGATATAAATGCATTTTACATCATGATGCTTCTTCACAAATGAAGTTCCTAATGGATTGTAATAGCACTGGACTGGATTTGAAAATTCCTTCCCCCTGCAAAGGGATTGGCACTCTCCTCTCTCCCTCTCCACTGGAATGAGTAATTGATGAAGCAGAGAAAATGAGACAGCAGGCTCTTTTAAGTGCTTCCAAATCAATGTGCACACAGAAGCAGACACGGGGAGCATGTGCAGAATCTACACACGAGTGCGGCTAAGAGAGCGTTTAGAAGAACTGGCCTTACGATGCACGTAACGCATTCAAGCTTGAACTTTATGATGTACGAACAAATGCACGCAGAGACTGTGCTGAGAGAATTATCAGGCGGACCCTGTCCTTTGGCCTACACACACACACACACACACACACTGTATATATATAAAGGGCACGGCCCACTGAACAGTGTGTCTCAGTGTGAAAAGCTAACTCTAAAGGCAAACTTCTTCCTCCACGCTCCACTCCAAAATGCCTGTAGACTACAGCGGTCGCTGGGAGATGGTGAGCAATGAGAACTTTGAGGACGTCATGAAAGCCCTTGGTGAGTTGAACGCGGACATCTAATGCTTTAAAAGGGGAAGAGTGTGACTACATGTGTCACTAACAACAGGGATACATTATGAGGGATAATCTAGAAGGAGAGTGAGAGAGAGGAGGAGTGAGACTAACGGAGAAAGATCACAAAGAATGCGTACTTTCCTCATCAAGCTGCAATCAGGCCAAGTTACCCTTCCATGCTCTTTTATTGTGCCAAATAAATATTGATTCACTCCTTCAGCCACTTCATTCAATGAAAGATAAGACGGTCTGGATCAGGCGCTGGCTCCAGGTCTGTCCAGCCCTCTGCTAAACTTCTACATCCTCATGGAAACGGCTCAAAAACTAAATGTAGATGGGTAAACGTATGATGACAAGACAATGAATGGTGGGCTAAATGAATATGTGAACAGTCTTTCTGGCATAAGCCTAAATTGTGTGACGGGCTTCACCGTGCGACCTTTGACGCGATCCATCGACATCCTGTGTTTTGCAGACATCGACTTTGCCACCAGAAAGATTGCTGTCCATCTGCATCAGAGCAAAATCATCGTCCAGGACGGAGACAAGTTTGAGACAAAGACGCTGAGCACCTTCAGAAACTACGAGGTCAACTTCACGATGGGACAGGAGTTTGAGGAGCACGTAAAGGCCCTGGACGGCAGGACAGTCATGGTGGGACTATTTCCTGGTTTTGATGATGATGATGATGAGGATGATGATAGCCAGAAAAATCATGATCGATGTTTTGATCGTTGTTTTTTTTGTGTGTGTTTGACGGAACAGACACTGGTGAACTGGGATGGAGACAAGCTGGTGTGTGTTCAGAGGGGGGAGAAGGAAAACCGTGGCTGGAAACAGTGGATCGAGGGAGACATGCTACACCTGGTGAGAATCACAGCAGTATTAGACCCAGAACAGCCTGCAGTTTGATCAGACTCATTAGTCTCTTTTATTGTTCAATAACAATAAAAGTTAATGAATCACTGTGTGAAGAAACAGAGCTTAAAGCGCAGCCTGATTATGCAACTGAGAGAGACATGTGGACTTGTGTGTGTAAAGGTCTGCGTCTCCTCTTTCAGGAACTCACTGCACTCGACAAAGTCTGCCACCAAGTGTTCAAGAAGGCACAATAACATGGGAACAGCACTCGCCTGCAACCAAACTGTCTATTTATACTGTGACTGTGGAGACTTGTAATAAACCACGGACATGAAATGTGTGACTTTACTTGGACAAAGTTCTTCAGACACAGATGGGATTATGTGCAGCTCTTTGACAGACTGGTGGTTTGAAGTCTTAGTTGTAAGATCTCCAGAATCCTGACCATGTTAACTAGGGCAGGGGTCTGCAACCTGGGGCTCTAGACCCACATGTGGTCTTCAGGCCCTCAGCAGTGGCTCCCTGTAGCGAGGAAAACGAATAAAGGTTTTTTAGAACTAAAATATGCAGCATATCCTATGTCTACATCAAATGCTATATTAATATTCTCTATATTATCTAGTGTTTAAAACATGGGAAGCCATTCCCAACACTTAAATAAAGTCATCATGAACTACATACATTCCAAATATAGTTTTATTTATTTCAAAGTAGGTTTTTTATTGTATTAATTTCCCACAAAGACTCACAGATGTGTACATAGTTCTGTGTCCAGTGTTTTCTTCTTCTTCATTTCTTCAGGTAAAAATAGCAATGTCAGTTTTATTTTTGTAGTTCTTAAATTTCCTAAATGCAATAAACTATAGTTATACATAGTGGATATTTACAGTGGATATAAAAAGTCTACACACCCCTGTTCAAATGCCAGGTTTTTGTCCTGTAAAAAAAAAGATAAATCATTTCACAACTTCTTCCACCTTTAATGTGACCTATAACCTGTACAATGCAATTGAAAAACAAACTGAAACCTTTAAAGGGGAAAATATAAAATAAAAAAACTTCAAATAACCTGGTTGCATAAATATGCACACCCTTAAACTAAAACTTTGTTGCAGCACCTGTGGCTTTTATTACAGCACTCAGTCTTTTTGGGCAGGAGCCTATCAGCGTGGCACATGTTGATGTGGCAATATTTGCCCACTCTTCTTTGCAAAACCGCTCCAAACCTGACAGATGGCGAGGGCATCTCCTGTGCACAGCCCTCTTCAGATCACCCCACAGATGTTGGATGGGATTCAGGTCTGGACTCTGGCTGTGCCATTCCAAAGCCTCAATCTTATTCCGGTGAAGCCATTATTTTGTCGATTTAGATGTGTGCTTTGGGTCATTGTAATGCTGAAAGATGAAGTTCCTCTTCATCTTCAGCCAACACTGACTGGTATTTGGAACTGTTCATAATTACCTCCACCCTGACTCAGGCCCCACTTCCAGCTGAAGGAAAACAGCCCCAAAGCATGATGCTGCCACCACCATGCTTCACTGTAGGTATGGTGTTCTTTTGGTGATGAGCAGTGTTGTTTTTGCACCAATTTACCTTTTGGAATTATGTCCAGAAAGTTCGGTCTTGGTTTCATCAGACCATAACACATTTTCCCACATGTGTTTGGGAGATTTCAGATGTCTTTTTGCAATATTAAGCCGAGCTTGGATGTTTTTCTTTGTAAGATAAGGCTTCCGTCTTGCCATCCTACCCCATAGCCCAGACATATGAAGAAGATGGGAGATTGTTGTCACATGTACTACACAGCCAGTACTTTCAGTTCAGTTGTCTTCTCGTCTCATCGTCAGTTTTGGACGGACGTCCTGTTCTTATTAATGTCACTGTGTAATGCCATATTTCTCCACTTGATGACGACGGTCTTCACTGTGTTCCATGGTATTTAATTCCTTGGAAATTCTGTTGTAGCCTTCACCTGCTGGAAGATGTGGCTGCAAAAATGTCAGGAAAAGCCTGAACAGCTGAACTTGATTTGGGGTTGATCAGAGGCACTTTACCTGGTTAAATCTGTGTTAAATCTGAACACAGCAGCATTCCCAGTTATTAAAGGGTGTGCACACTTATGCAACCACATGATCTCAGTTGTTTATTTTTACTTCACCTCCCTGAAAGATTTCTGTTTGTTTTTCAATTGCATTGTACAGGTTATAGGTCACATTAAAGGTGGAAAAAGTTGTGAAATTATTTATCTTGATGTCATTTTTTTACAGGACAAAAACCTGGCATTTGAATAGGGTGTGTAGACTTTTTATATCTACTGTATATATATATATATATATATATATATATATATATATATATATATATATATGTATGATGAAGCCTTCCTTCATCTTACAGGTTAACTGGTAGGGCTGAAAATATCTTCTAGTGTAACTAGTTGACTAGTTACACTAGTTGCATTAAATGCTGATGAAGTGGCAGGACAGAGGCATGAATCAAACCTTCCTATTGGCTCTGCAGGTGGAACTCCATCCAGCTAAATTTCACTTTTGTACGATGTGTTCCATTTACAAGTTTTCCAGCTCCAGATGGAACACAGCGTTTAAGCCTGACGTGTAACTTTCAGCTCTTTGCTCACTGTCAATACAAAGAAAACATAATTATTGATATGTAATTTAGTTTTCCCCTTTTTTTATAATTTGACAGTGAAACACAATCTGTGGTCAATAATCGTTTTATACAGTGAGTGAAACACAAAAGCTTCACTGCTTTTTCTCTCCTGCACGCTGAGAGGTGTAATGCTGCCCTCTACAGTTCAAAGATCTTCATCACAGTTGTTCACCAGTTTGAGGGGCACATACGTCTCCATGGATACAAGCTACACTATTGCAGTCATGAAACGTTTCATGATTTAAGTGGTGGAAACAGGCTTCCATACAATTAGACAATTTACAAGAGAAAATAAGAAGAATAAATCAACTCCCTCCAGCAATAAGTTTGAACACCGACCAACCAAAATCCTTGCTGCCTTCATTTGCATGTAATTTTGCTTCTGGTCTTAAATATAAGAAAAATAAAGGGTTCAATAATTCATCAACAATGCAGTATAACATAGGAAAACCTTTCATGAATATGATGATATTTACTGTGGAACCTTGGTTTAAATGAACTATCCTTAAATTCTAATAATATATGAAAAACATTTTTCATTTAAAAATGTTTTTATATTATTAATAGATTGAGTGTTTGCTCAAACGTCAAGAAAAAAAAGAAACTAGAACTGATTTAGAAAACGATATTTGTGAGTCTTTTATTAAGAAGTTGCATTTTTTATTTTCAGTGAAACTGAAGTCAGGTTGAAAACATCGTCTTTATCATATTGTCACACACAAGTTTAGAGTCAATTTTTAATTATTCACAAATAGTTTCATGATGATATTTGATGCATCATTTGAGTCTCACTTTTTGTTTCCTTTCTCTCCTATTATTTGGTTTTATTTATGACATAAAAGTTTTCTGTTCAAATTGTAAATTTTGAAAAGTCAACACCCTTGTGTATGAAATGTGCGATACAAATAAAGTTGCATTGCCTTGCCTGTCTGCTGGTCGCCATGTTTTTGGAAGACCAATGTTCCATGCGTTCCATTTGTAGTCGGGGAAGTCGGACTGTCCGAGGTCATGGGGCATTCCCGACCCAGAGAGCGTCGCGCTCCTGCTCCTGAGAGACAAGGGGCGTATCGTTTAAAAATACACTGTGTGTGTGTGTGTGTGTGTTTCAATCTCAGGGTTAAATTATGGAACAATCTAACAGATGAATTAACGAAGAGTAAAAACACAAGTCAGTTGAATTGAATATACAAAATAAATAAAAGGATGAAGATGAAGAGCACTGTATAAAATACTGTGTAAATATGTGGGGGTGTGATAAAGTACATTAGTCTATAAAATGAGTTACATATGAGTTTATACTTCTGCCTACTCCTTTTCAAACATGTGAAATGTGTTTCCATTTCCATTGTCGAGGCCCCGGTGTCGAATTTTTGTCGATTTGTTTTATTTATTTATTTTAAAGCAGCAGCGTGGAGGGTGGCAAATATTCTACACTGTACTACTTTATTTTAATTTTAGGCTCAAAAACATGGCTGTAATGTCCAATATTGACCGTCAAAGAAGTGACCAACAGCTAAACGAAACAAAAAGAGATCAATGACACTGATCTCATCACAAATAAAATCAAACAGCAGTGACAGTAAAATAGGTGACAGAGATGTGTGGATGAGCTGTGATGTCATCCACACCCGCTGCTAAATATCAATAATCCACGCGAAGCAAACAAATAATACTGATCATCATTCATTGCATCAACATAATGTGTTGTTATGGAACACAGCAGCTGCACAGATCCTCCAGGTCAACTCATTTCTGCAAATATGTTATTTATCATTGATGTGCACTTTATGGTGTTTATTTGGATAGGCAATGTCATAACTTGAAAGACAAAATGCAATTCAAAATCACACATGCCCCGCCTCCCGACATTTAGACCTTTTTTACCGATTTTTTACGAGGTGAGCCCCTGTCGTTTTGTCTGTCTGTCTGTCTGTCGTTTTGTCTGTCTGTCTGTCTGTCAGTCAGAAACTCGGAGCAACCTGATTGTACCACAAACAGTTTTTTTCCTCCGCCTTCTCAACTGAAACATGGTGAACTCGGTTGAAGTCCCAGTTCCAACTTCCGATGCAAATGGAATGCAGCACAAGCCTTTTACAAAGACACTGAACTATCCCTTTAATGTCCTCTTCACTGTTGCATAACACGATTAATAAATGTTTTTTTTTAACATGTCACATCCTTGTTTTTCCTTGTTGTTTTTGCAGCGCAGTACCTGGACAGGTAGAACCTGTTCTGCCACTGCAGCTGCAACAGGAAGCGCTGCAGGATGTTGAGGATCCACGTCGCCAGACTCTCAGCTGCGTCACGTTGGACAGTGACAGGGACGTGTAAACCGGATAATGCTTTTTTTACCCTTCAAAATAAGTGTCCGATTTCGAAACATGAAAGTAAACGAGATTTTGGAAAACACTTTGATATAAACATTGTACAGCAACACACGTACATGCATTATGCATTCTAAAATATAAATCTAGTCAGGTGTAATCGAGATTTTAGTTAAAAACAGGTCAGTGTGACCTGGTGCAGTGAGGAGACGGTGGAATGTAAAGTCCTGTGTAATCTCAAGCAGTCACACTATTTATATAGAGCTTATTTTTCTGTAAGTAGTCTTTGTCACGCTGTACACTCAAAGGTGTAATGCTGCCCTCCACAGTTCTTGATTTCCATCACTGATCTCCTGTAATGACAATACTATGGTTTCAGAAAATAGACTAAAATGCACGAATTGATAAAAAAAAAGAAGTTAAACGTTTCTAAAATAAATAAAACGGAGCCAGATAATTAGATTACATTTTAATGAAAAACGAAGCGAGGCGAAGTCCTTTCAGATTTATTGTGAAAATCCAAAGCGGAAATCACATTGTTTCTACGATTGTGTGCTTTCTTGGTCACTGTCGCCAAAGTTCGTTGAGCTGAGATTGAGTTGAGATTGAGTTGAGGATCCCGACAGGTCAGCACCGAGGCCGGTCACCCACAGAGACAACATGGTAGGCGGAACTACTTCACTTTAGGTTCATGTTTATTTTTTATATTGCTGTTGTCTAATTATCTCGTGTCTTTCAACTGCACTCATGTGGTAAAGTAAAAAAAAAAAAGTCATGTGGTTAAGCAGCAACCATGTGCAACAACAGTTTGTGTTTAACAGTAGCCTTCAGTGGATAAATGAGACGGTGCTGCATTATAAGTGTTGAGGACACAGTCAGTGTGGAGTATGCCTATCAACAGACACGCCCCTTTTATAAACATCCCAAAACCCCTGTGAAACAGCATGTTATTGAACACGATCACATCCTACAGAATATTAATCTGTCGATTATTTTCTCCATGAATCGTTTGGTCCATAAAAAGTCAAAAAACCTGAAAAAATGTTGATCGGTGTTCGTCAAACCTGGAAATGATGATGTTCTCAAATGTCTTGTTCTGTCCACGAACCAAAATGATTCATGTTTAATGATGTATTTGTTATCCAGAGCAAAGGAATGAAGAAAATACTCACATTTCGGAAGCTTAAACATCTTGTTTTACTCATGAAAAAAGCTTTGAACCGATGAATCGATTATCAAAATAGTTGTCGATTCACAGTAAATCGACAACTATCAACTATCAACTATCAGCTGTACACATACTGTGGATTGTATGTAGACAGGGCTGTTTGAAGGAATTTGGGGGCCCCAAGCAAAATGGATCCCCAAGCCACCTGGCTGCTATCAGTGAAAGGGGCCCCCTTGAGGGGGATCCTGATAACAGTGTCATTGCACTTTAATTTTTAATTTTAGATACTTTATTAATCCCCTTAGGGAAATTACTCTCAGTCTCAGACTGACTGATATTCTCTGCATTTGACCCATCCTAGAATTAGGAGCAGTGGGCTGCTGCAATGAGTAGCGCCCGGGGAGCATTGGGAGTTAGGTACCTTGCTCAGGGGTACCCCAGCCCTTTTTTTTGGCCGGGTGGGGATTTGAACCAGCGACCTTCCGGTTACAAGTCAAGTTCCCTTTCCACTTGGCCACGGGCTGCCCCAAAGGCTTGTTACTGCATTGACTTTCAAAGGGGGCGCTCACACAGTTTGTCATTGCATTTTATTCATAACCAGTCGTTGTCTTGGGGCCCTGAGCAATTGCTTGGTTTGCTTGCCTTCTCGTGACGGACCTGTATGTAGACCTGTATGTTGCAACGCTGTTTATGCAGAGTGACTGGTTCAGGATTCCTAACAATAGCTAGCCCCGGACACATCTGCGTTTCTGACTTCTGACTCTACTGGAACATGATAAACTCGGGGGGTGACATCAGTCCCAGGTTTGGATTCAGATGTAACATGATGAAAACATCAAACAATGGATGGAGTTCCACCTGCAGAGCCAATAGGAGGGTTTGAATCCTGCCCCTGACCTGCCTCTTCATTAGCATTTAATGCAACAGGTATAACTAGTAAATATGTTCAGTCCTACAAGTTATAAGATGAAGAAAGGCTTCAACTAGTTTTACTTTCACTTCCTCATTAGGTATAACTACTGAGTATTATAGGGCCACACGGTTGCGGTAGCGGTTAGCGCTCTTGCCTTTGCAGCATGTTCTCCCCGTGTGTGCGTGGGTTTCCTCCGGGTTCTCCGGGTTCCTCCCACAGTCCAAAAAACATGCAATATTAAATTGAGGATAAAGCAGTAAAAAAATGGATGGATAGTAACGCTGATGATTTTGGTAGTGCATCAAATTGCATTTTCCAAGTTACTTGACTCGACTCTCCTTGTTGTTTGCTTTTCCATTAGGGATAGTACCTGGTACCCGGTGCTCTATCGGTACCTGCACTGGTGAAGATCATGATACTGAAAATACTAAAACACTAAAAACAATACTAGAATCAAACCCGCCATTTTTAAAAACCGGCATGAGCAAACGCAAAAAAACACCACAAGATTGGACATGGTTTGGTCTGCTTATCATCGTCATTTACTGCTTTATCCTAAACAGGAAGGTCACAGGGCAGCTGGTGCCAATCCCAGCAGACATATAGACCCTTTTGAGAGCTACGTCACAGAAATGTGGGGTCAGAAAACACACTCGTACCATTAACGTGTAACGTGTACCATTAACAGTCCAGTAGTTGGCGGTGAAAATAAAACCAGCAATGGTGTCAAGTTCTTCAGAATCCCTGCAGAAAAAAAAAAGACATGGTCTGTGGCTCCAAGCATTAGAAAGAGAAGACTGGGGTGAAGAGGCTCGTGTTTGTAGCGCTCACTTCCTTTCATGTATGTTAGCATTTATCAGCTCTTTCTGTTAGATTACGATGAAAAGCCTGTATGAAACCTATGCTGCCTAAAGTTATGTTGTGGTCTTGGACGTAGCTAGCGTGTAGTTAGCTGCCGGCCCGGCTAGCGCGCTGACAAGTAAACGTTCCTTGTAAGACTTGTATGCGCATAGACTTCCTCGCGTGTACGAGCTAGCTTTATCTATGAGGTAAGAGTGAATAGTTGGCCTCTGGACATCTGGCAAATTGCTAATATCATCTATTGCCGTCGGCTAGGACTAATTTATTTAGGTATTGTTCGTGGTAACTCATTTTCAAAGGCAACGAAAGAACATATTCAGAATTATTTGGTGGAGGACTGTGGACATACCTGTTGTGACGTTTTTTGACCCCAAACTTTATGATGAAAGGGTCTATGGTGCTTTTCCACTACATGGTACCGGTATGGCACGGCTTGAATCTACACGGTTTGGTTAGTTTCCATTACAATAGAGTACCTCCTCAACGTGGGCGGGGTCATCAAAGCACGGCTGCATGAAACTGCCGTGACTTTGTTTTAGACGCGTCACACACACACAAACGAGTGACGAGTGACTTTTAAAGCAGTTTTTTTCCATGGACTGAATCATTAGAATCATTTCATTGAGACGATCGGTTCTGTACTTCCTGCATGACTGGAGCACACACTCATTGACTCATTCATTTACACCTACGGCCAATTTAGAGTAACTTCTGCATGTTTTGGGGGGGCCCTCTCAGCTCAAGGCTTTGTCTGCCCTTGTTTTAATGTCATCTTCTTGTTTCTGTGCTTTCTTTCTCTCACTCTCCACCTCAGCCTCAGCGGATGGACATCAAGCGGAAGCTGACGACTCGGTCAGACCGGGTGAAGAGTGTGGAATTGCACCCCACTGAGCCATGGATGTTGCTCAGCCTTTACAGTGGCAGCATGGTGGTCTTGAACCATGAGACACAGGTCAGACTCACACAATGCAGCGCTTCATAAGTCACTCCTACCGTGTATTGATAACCTTTGTGTTTTTGGTTTTCTGAATGTAGATGATGGTGAAAACCTTTGAGGTGTGTGAGCTGCCTGTCAGAGTGGCCCGGTTTGTAATCAGGAAAAACTGGGTCGTTGCTGGATCAGTAAGTACTTGATTCCCACTGGAGGTACATTTCAAGTCCTTTTTAGTCAGTCGTAGTACATCTGGATTAGGACTGGGCAAGACATCCATATTATGTCTGCATGGTGACTAGGGATGCACCGATATGAACATTTAGGCCGATACCGGTATCCGATATTAATATTGCTGTTATGGCCGATAACCGATATCTACCGATATTGATATATCATTTTTTCTTTTTAAAGTTTCTGAGATGATAACATTTTGTACAGACTGAAAATCATGCAAGCTGAATTTTTGAATGTCTTACCTCCAAATAACAAGGTTACGGGGCTACCCTACAACACAAGTAACCAACTTCAAGTGGTAAAGGTTTTTAGAAACCTTTACCACTTGGAGCAAGTGTGTAACTAAATTAAAGTACAGTTTAACTCCCTCAACTCACTGAGAAAGTTTGGATCATCAATTACAAACATGAACATGAATCAAAATAATGACATTTTCTCTCCTCTTCAGTTCAACACACCACAGTCCTGTGCTGCGTCACTGACACTGTCACATGGCCTCCACCTTCCGACACACATACACAAACAACATCTCGACGGGTATAAACATCGGTTGTTAAAATCGGCGCAGTTTTACTCATCGGACCGATGCAGATATTAATGCCGATATATCGCGCATCCCTAATGGTGACATGAGACAAGATAAGAGATGAGATAAGAGTCTGGATACGCCACTATCGTGAGAAGGTATCTGACTTTTCCTGGTTTTAAAGGCTGTTACGTTGATAATCAAAAAAATACCCCAAAAATGTTATAAATTACATTTTACATATTTTATATTTTTAAATAGTCACTTTTATTTTACTTTTTAATTTGAAGCCTATTTTTTATCATGTAATACAGATGACAAACAGTAGATATTTTATTTTACAGTGTATCGTCACTCTCCACTCTTAAAAGGAAACAACCTGTGCTTTTTATCCCCATAGATCTTACATAACGTGACATAGACTAAAAATACCTAGATATTATTTATAGGCCCTATTGGCCAGCCTTACAGAAATACTGATTTGATTTATATTGTGATATATAGCAACATCAAATGATATGATAAAGGATATTGCCCTAATCTAAAAAATGACACTTAAATATTTATCTCATTAAAGTCAGTTTGATTCCCTTGCTCATGAGATTGAGTTTTACTCAATTTACAATTATAGCAGTTTTGAATGTCCTGTCTGGACTTCAAATAAAGATTGATGACCAATCTTCCCGTCTTCCATCAGAAGGGATCAGAATCAATAAAAAAACAACAACTGATTTTTAACACTTAACAAAAACTGGAGAATATGTTCACTACACTGATTTTGGTGAACCGCTCACTCTCATACACCAAATTCCTTGTAAAAAAGCTAGGTACGCCTCCAGTACCGATATCTAAAGGTTTAGAATCGGCCAGCGCAGAATTTCAGTTGTCGTGTTTATCATTGCACCGTGTGGCACGTCGCTTTTTAAACACTAATCACAAAAAAACCATTTGAACTGAACTAAACCTCTGTGCTGTGATTTAAAATCAAAGCTTTTCTGTTGTGAACAGTGAAGGCTGTGCAGTGGCACGATAAAGTGAACATATTTTACATATAAGCAGACTTAGATTCCATTAGGTGAGCTTAAATGTGTGTTTTTCTTTGTATTCCTGTTGTCATGCTTTCAGTGACAATGAGCCTCTACTGTGTGTGTCAGGCTGCTTCAACTGTCCCTTTAAAAGTGAAGTAATGGAGTTGTATCCATGAGTAATGAGGAGAGTTCTTGTGTGTTCATCACTCTCTGTGTCCCTCCCCAGGATGATAATCACATTCGAGTGTTTAATTACAACACGTTTGAGCGAGTGCACATGTTCGAGGCTCACGCTGACTACATCCGCACCATCGTCGTCCACCCCACACAGCCCTACGTCCTCTCCGGCAGTGGTAGGAAACAAGCGCACACACAAGCGTCAGGATCTAAAAACGCAGTATTTGACTTTATACATGAAGCTAAACGTTCATCGTCACTCTGTGTGTGTTTTTAAGACGACATGTTGATCAAGCTGTGGGACTGGGACAGGAAGTGGGAATGTTGTCAGGTGTTTGAGGGACACAGCCACTATGTTATGCAGGTCATCTTCAACCCCAAAGACAACAACCAGTTTGCAAGTGCCTCTCTGGACAGAACTGTCAAGGTAGACACACACACACACACACACACAAACTAGTCACAGGCAAACCAGTTCTTTTCAGTGTACTGAATCATTAATTCGAATGATTTATTCAGTACTTCCTGCATGATATTGAGATTTTTAGACATGTTAAACGTGTTAAATGAGATTAACACATATTTTCTGGATTTGAAGTCTTTTTAACTGATTTACAGTTCACCATTGTTTGGTTTGATTCTTGTGTCGGACGTCGCGCTCATTGTCATTGTCATGTGTCGATTATTGTCTCGATTAATCGTTTGTCCATAAAATATCAGAAAACCTTAGAAAATGTTCGTCAAACCTGGAAATAATGATGTTCTCAAATGTCTCAAAATGATTCATTTGTAATGATTTCTTTGTTCTCAGAGCAAAGAAATGAAGAAAATATTCACATTTAAGAAGCTTAAACAATCGTAAATCTTGTTTTAATCATGAAAAAAGCTTTGAACCGATGAATCAATTATGAAAATAGTTGTCGATTCATTTAGTAATGATTAATAATTGATTGATCGTTTCAGCTCTAAGCCACATGTCCTCACTTCCTGTGGTTTGCATTAGTGCACACTTACTCACACACGTAGGAAAGTTACCACAGGACACAAACAATGCAGTGTTGTTGATCCAGTTTGAATGAATAAGGAAGTAACAATAAACAGGGATGGTAGTAGTACTGTCATCATCACAGAGGATGGTGGGGAGTATGTTTATGTGTATCGCGCCATTCTTACACAAGGCAATTCATAGTGCTTTACAGAGGCAATTAAAACTAAATCATTTAAATAATAAATTAGAGAAATTAAAAAATTAAACAGTTTAAAATCAAGGAGACAAGCAGATGTGAAAGTTAAAGAGGTTAAAATTGTTAGTTTCACAAAGCTGCAGTAAACAAGAATGTTTTCCACCCTGATTGAAACACACCTCACGCCTCAGGTGTTCAGGGAGCTTGTTCCACAGGTGAAGACCCTGTGGACGCTGAGTAAACCTGTCCCTGGTGACCTGAGCGGGCACCTCTGACATGTATTTAGGCCCAAGACCATTCAGGGACTTGTAGACCAGTAACTGGACTTTAAACTCCATCCTTTGACACACAGGACAGGTTTTCTTGCTGTTGGTCAGAACTCTGGCAGCAGCATTCAGGGTGAGCTGCAGCTGCTTGATTGAGTGAGAGTGAGACCTGTAAAGACACCATTTACAGGTCTCACTCTGCATTCGTGCCATGTTTTTCAGATGATAAAAGGCTGATTTAGTGATGTGATGATTTATGTGGCTGAGTCTACTACTACTGTTTTTATTCACTATTCATCAAACAGTCCTACACTGTGTGTCTGTCATATCCCCCTTTAATAAATAAATAATAAACGTCTATTACTCATGAATTACAGGATCAGTCGTTGGTTATTTTTCACTTATTATGTCACTTATGTCCACACCACGTGCTGCAGGTGTGGCAGTTGGGCTCCAGGACTCCTAACTTTACCCTGGAGGGCCATGGGAAGGGAGTCAACTGTGTGGATTACTACAGCGGGGGAGACAAGCCCTACCTCATATCTGGTGCTGACGATTGCCTTGTTAAAATCTGGGATTATCAGGTACACACACACACACACACACACACTATTCTTCTTAGGACACTGCACTTCCATAAAATGACTTCCATTCATTTGTAACATTAACCATAATCAGTTCATACTTTTATACAATACTCGTTACTTTGAAGCTGAGTGTCACTGTTCAATCTGGGAAGAGTAACGTTGCATTGAAGAAGGAACGACGGCTCTGAACACTGTTAATGCCTAACCCTACCCTTAACCTAAGGATGTTTTAAGTCATAATCCTGAGGTTCTGCCTCATTAGGAATCATTTATTCCTAATGAGGCAGAACCTCAGGATGAGAAGCAATGATTACAACCCAATGTCTTATTCCTTTATTCCGAATAATTGTAATCATTGCTTTATTAAAAGTATTACACTCAACATGAAATTACATATATTTAAGCTGTTTTAATCACAATTATCCTCGTCATTATTTGCAAAATTTTCAATTGAATTCTCCGTTTTTGTGCATCATAAATATGTTTTTATTGTGAATCATTTTATAACAAAACAAGCACTTTTACTTTGCAATTCTGTCTCATATCATAATGAAAATCTTTTGTTTTTCCACTTTTTTTCCTCGGCCCCCGCTTGACCAGACTAGATGCTCATTGGCCCCCAGGTCATTTGAGTTTGACACCCCTGTCTTAAAGCAGTCCTTATCTTTCTGGCATGTCTAACAGCACTCAGTCAACATTTGAACATGAACAACTCCGCCTCCCTCAAAGTCACCACATATCCAGCCTAAGTGCATTTCAAATGCATCATCTTGTATCCGTGGAGCATGTCATATCTGTCCAACTGCACAGTCCTCACAAACCATCTATGTGACCTAAGGACAGGACTATCTCTCAGTGTCTTAAACCTGGTCAGAATCACTGGATTAAATATCGGACAGAGAGAAATGTCAAATCTGATACAATCCAATACAAACCCTATATATCACATGCATATAAAAAGGGTCTGTATTCATATAGCACTTGTGTCGTCTTGTTTCTCTCTCTTACTCTGTGTGTATGTGCGTATGTGTGTCTTTATCTACTAGAACAAAACTTGTGTCCAGACACTGGAGGGTCACACCCAGAACGTGACCTGCGTCAGCTTCCACCCCGAGATGCCGTTCATCCTCACTGGTGCTGAGGACGGTGGGTTGTAAGAACCACACACACACACACACACACACACACAGTCAGGTTTCCGTCACATGACTTCAGCGGACATTACATTGACCCTCATCCATAACTACTATACTATACAGCACGTCTTCCCCTTAAAATGGAACAATTGATTTTTGTCCCAACAACATGAGAAATAGCAGGAAAACACAACACACACACAGATCATGTGCATCTTCCTTTACTTTGAGCTGTGTGTTCTGTCAGGCACCGTCAGAGTGTGGCACTCCAACACATACCGACTGGAAAACACACTCATGTATGGCATGGAGAGGGTTTGGTGCATATGTGGCCAACCTGGCTCCAACAGTGTGGCATTGGGCTACGATGAAGGCAGCACTTTAATCAAGGTACACTGTTCTCTTGTATATACTGTTCTGTTTCTCAGAGGGGTGTCTCAGTGTTCTCTACATGCACCGTCACTTGTGTGAGCTGCTTTTAGTTCAGTGTTTTATTTTGGTAGGGGTTTTTTTCTACTTCCTGTGAGCAGCTTGTCCGCCTTGTTCTGTGTCTCGCCTGATTCCCTGATGGTTTTCACCTGGTGCTCCTCACCCTCACTCCCTTCTCCCTTCTCCCGTTTCCTGTTGCCAGAGCGTCTTACGTGTGTTGTCAGCGTCTGTGCAGCTTCAGGTTCTGAACAAACAAAGAAGATCTTTTTTGTGTTTTTGTTTGTTTCTCAGTTATTTAAGGTCAAGTTTAGCTTAGCATTGAGCTTTTTTTTGAGCCCTTTAAGGAGTCACTAAAGCTCTTTAAAAGAAAAATTAGATAATACAATATAATATAATGCTCGTGCATTTGGGTCCAAGCTTTGTGAGAGTTCGTAACACATTTCCATAGACTGCTGTACGATGTGTCCTACAGCCAAAACAACAAAATCCTTGTATTTAGTTTGTTTGCAGTTAAGAGGGATAATCTTTACAACCTTTCACTTCTAGGTCCAGGCAGTGGGCTCCTGAGAACCCCCGGTTTAATAAACAATAATAAACTGTAACAACTGCACTTTAGGTTAACGTCCACAAATCCCCAGAGTGTGACCTCTCTGTCCTCCCGCTTCTTCTTCTGTCCGTCTCAGCTGGGTCGGGAAGAGCCGGCCATGTCCATGGACTCCAGTGGGAAGATCCTGTGGGCGCGGCATTCTGAAGTGCAGCTGGCCAATCTCAAGACCATGGCAGGGTCGGAGATCCGGGATGGAGAGCGGCTGTCGCTGGGTGTGAAAGACATGGGCAGCTGTGAGATTTACCCTCAGACTCTGCAGCACAGCCCCAACGGCAGGTGAGACACACGCAGAGAAATGATCCGTGTCAGTGTTTGAAGTTAGAGGAGGAAGTCATTGAATATAGCACTTAAATTGTAACTATTATTTTAATGTGGTTGTATGACGTACGCACATGGCGAGCAGGAGCCACGTTTACATGGACACAAGTAATCGGAATAAAAGGAATAAAAATAAAAACATGTAAACATGCCAGTCTGAAAAGTGATCCGACACCGCCCATACGGGAACACATTTACTTGTATATGCAGACTTCCTGGTCTGGTGTCTGATCCACAAAAACGTGACCTAATAGACATGAAAGTCACAGACATGTGACGGAAGCAGGGGTGTCAAACTCATTTTAGTTTAGGGGCCACATACAGCCTCAATTGGGCCAGACCATCCATCCATCCATCCATCCATCATCTACCACTTTATCCTCCACCAGAGGGTCGCGGGGGGGTGCCGTGCCAATCTCAGCTACATGGGGCGATAGGCAGGGTACACCCTGGACAGTTGGGCCAGACCAGTAAAATAAAAAAAAGCATAATAACCTATAAACAACAAGAATTATCTTTTTCACAAAACATATTAGAAATAAGTGCAGATTAAACATTTACACACGTGCAAAACAACTTTCAGATAACAGTGGATCTACAGAGGCACAAAACATTTAGACACAGGTATCCGGAACTGAAAAACACAGTAGTAAATTTAAAAATTTGGACCCTGTGGTGGGCCGGTCCTGGCCCACGAGCCATACGTTTGACACCCGTGATATAGAGCATTGTTTCCGACTGCTATTGCTAACAATGGCTAACTTGGGATCCCATGCTTTCTTCTGACGTCTCGAGCAGAGACGTGCAGGGTTTTTGTCATTCCCAGTTTTGAGCTGAGATATAAATGGAACACAGCATAACTGTGTCATTGACGGCATAAACAAAGTCCTCCCTCATCACTTCCAGAGCAGACATCTCTCGGGACAGTGTGTCTCTAACATTCTCAAACCTCACCGGTTGTGCACTCTTTTGTGAACTTGCAGGTTTGTTGTGGTGTGTGGAGACGGAGAGTACATCATCTACACGGCCGTGGCGCTGAGGAACAAGAGCTTTGGTTCAGCTCAGGAGTTTGTCTGGGCTCATGACTCCTCACAGTACGTCCGAGACACTTTAAAGCAGCGCTGGACTGGTGATCTTGTGCCAGTCCAGCCAGTTCAGCTAAGGGCTGACACTGTCCAGGTGTCCTGCCTGTGTTAGGCTCTAATAAAACCCTCAGCTCATGTGATGATTTTACTGTATGTGCTTTAGAGAGAACGATGTCAGGCTGCCACATTGACCCCAGAATGACATGACTATGATGCTGCCATATCAGTCCAGGGAGAGCGCAATAGAAACATACTTTCTTGTAAAGAGTAAAAATAGACTATTCTCAATAATCACTGGCAAAAGCATTTGTTTACTGCTTTAGGACCCTTTTTGTCAGGACCAGTAGCCCTCATGGAGACCAAAACCTGGTCCTAATGATGCAGAAAGTCAATTCTGAGACTCTAGTTCATTTTAGGGCTAAGATTTGAATTTTGAGCAGGTTAGGGTTAAGCATTAACAAGTTATGGAGATGGTTAGGATTAAGATCTGTCCAAATGAATGGAAGTCAATGGAGTGTCCTCAGAAGAGAAGCTGTGTAAACCTCTGTGTGTGTGTATGTGTGTGTGTGGGTGTGTGTGTGTGTGTGTGTGTGTGTGTGTGTGGGAGGGTGAAGAGAGGCAAAAGTAGGTCAGAGAGTGTCGTGTCTTTTGGTAAAGGTCCACAGGGGGCTCCGCCCAGTCCAACATTGACTGCACTATTATATAACTACCTTTGTTGTCCTCAGCTATATGTAACTATATGCATTAAATGTATAGATATGCCATAAAGGACGGAAACAGCACAGTCAAACTCTTTAAGAACTTCAAAGAGAAGAAGACTTTGAAACCACACCTTGGTGCTGAAGGTGAGTTTGGTTGTTTCCTGTTGTGTTTGTTAATCTGACAATAATCTGTGGATACATGCATACATACAGCGCCCTCCGTGGTCCCACAGGTATCTTTGGCGGCTTCCTTCTAGGAGTGAGGTCCCACAACAGCTTAGTCTTCTATGACTGGGAGAGTGGCGACCTCGTCCGCCGCATTGAGATCCAACCCAAACATGTGAGTCACTGAGTCCCATCCTTACAGCTGCTAATATGCACATCGCTCCGGCGCTCTTAGAAACGCTTGCCTTCCTCCTGTCACTAGATCTTCTGGTCTGAATCTGGAGAGCTAGTGTGCATCGCTGCAGACGAGTCTTTCTTTGTGCTCCGCTATCTGTCGGAGAGGGTGTCAGCAGCCCTGGAATCCAAGGAAAACATGACTGATGATGGCCTAGAGGACGCCTTTGAGGTCAGATGTATTTCCTGTCTGTTATAAAGGGCAATGGTTCATTAATAATAAAAGCAGGTTTCCTACAAGTGGAATGGTTTGGTTTGGTACGTATACAAAATAACCAGCCCCTACCGTTTCCATTTTTGGCACCCTTCCCATGGGGTACCAGAGAGTAGGGATGTCCCGATCCGAGATTGATATCTGATATCGGTCCGATACCAGCCAGATTATATGGGACTGCCTCTAAAACCTCTGATGCAACAGTCCATTCCGCTCCAGCTCTTCTATCCAGCAGCGCCTGTTGTGATCATGTGGGCTCTGTGTGTTGGATGCATGTAGATCACATGATCACAACAACAGTGTGTGTGTGTGGGTGTGTGTGATAGGGTCATGTTGTCATGGGTCATGTTTCCAGCCATGGTCTTTTTAAGGTTTGTGTTAGTAACTCACGACCTCACTCATGTTTAGGAGAACTTGAGTCTCAGGGACAATTCATGAACCTTGTCTTGTCAGCTCATTTGACAATGGTTTGAATGTACCAACCATTTGTTTAAAAGTCACACACTACAGCCTCAAATTTACTTGAAGTATTATTATTGTTATTGTTATTGTTATTGTTATTGTTATTATTATTATTATTATTATTATTATTAATAATAATAATAATAATAATAATAATAACAATAATAATAATGAAGTGTAAATTATATTAAAAAAGTAAAAGTGTTCTACATTATTAGAACTGTGTGTTTTTCATGTCAATGAATAGTTAAGGACAGTAAAGAAGGGAGCGGTTGATGCGACTGACAATTTTACTGATAATTATGTTTGAGAACTTGAAAGGAAATAATTCAAACATGCAACACAACATAAGTTCTTTGTTGTTTCCATTTCTTATTCACATGTCTCTTGTGCTGGTTTGTTGACCAGGTGCTGGGGGAGGTGCCAGACAGGGTAAAGACAGGAGTGTGGGTGGGAGACTGCTTCATATACACCAACTCTGTGAAAAGACTCAACTATTATGTTGGAGGAGAGATCGTCACCGTTGCTCACCTGGACAGGTATTTTGCAATTAATGACATGATTCCTCTTCCTCTTCCTCTTCCTCTCTCAGCCCACGGGGCGGAGTTACCCTCAGAAGAGGAGGTTTTGTTACCCTTTAAACACACATTCTGTCATTTCTGCTGTTACGGATCACTCGCTCAGTCCAAACCACAACAAAACGTTGAGTTTGAAGACGTGAGGGAGCAGCGTGACACACGACTACACGACACACGACGTCACCAATCGCCAACGCCTTTATCTGTCACATTATGTCCTGCCCTGGTTTTTAAGTAAAGCATCTGCAGGATTTGTGTTCCCTGTTTTCATAAATACATGTTTCAACAAGGCTTTTATTATGAAGTATTAGCAGGAGGATGGAGGAGGATTCAAAGACCTTAAAGGTTGATTATTCATGTGCATTTTCAAAGGTAAACCTGATGTTAAATATCACAGCTGTTCTGCAAAGCATTTAAAGAGTGTTGGAAACATGTTGGCCGTTTATTGCTTCCTCATTTGGTAAGTTTGTAAGTTTAAGGTAAGTGGATCAACAACTCCTGTGTGCTATGATGTTTAGTACAGTGATTGATCTTTAAAAAATCCATCTTTGGCTTTATCCTCCACATAAGCTGTGCTCTGAATCTCCTTTGTTTCTCCCCTGTGATTTAGATTCAATGCCGTAAACTATTCTCAAAGACGCTGCCTGTTTGTTTTTGTGGTGTAGGGTCATGTATCTTCTTGGTTATATCCCCTCTGACAACCGTCTCTACCTCGGGGACAAGAACCTGAGCATTGCCAGCTACTGCTTGCTGCTTTCTGTGCTGGAATACCAGACTGCTGTCATGAGAAGGGACTTCAGCCATGCGAGCAAGGTTCTACCCTCAATCCCCAAGGAGCAGAGGACCAGGGTAGCCAACTTCTTGGAGAAACAGGTGTGTTTGCCTCGTGGAAGTCCTTTTCTGCTTGAAACGCCAATACGTTGTTGGGGGAACCAGTTTGTTCTGACCTCAGGGTCGTGCCTTCCTTGTCCTTGTGTGTGCTTGTGATGTGTAGGGTTTCAGACAGCAGGCTCTGGCCGTGACCACGGACCCAGATCACAAGTTTGAGCTCGCTCTGCAGCTGGGAGAGCTGGAGATGGCCTATGAGCTCGCTGAGGAGTCAGAGGTCAGAGCACACACACACACACATTCATTCATTGTCTGCCCCTTTATCCTCCACAAGAGGGTGGTGGGGGGAAGCTGGAGCCCATCCCAGCTGCAGTGCACCCTGGACAGGTTAACAGTCCAGTACAGAGCCAACATCTACAGACACACAACCATTCACTCTCCCATTCACACCTATGCTCAGTTTAGAGTGTCCAATTAACCTCTGCATATTTTTGGACTGTGGGAAGAAACCGGAAAACCCTGGAGAAAACCCACGCACCCACACGTGTGGCCTTTCATCAGGATATCTACATTATAACATGCAGGAATCTCTTCTTCCTTTAGGGGTCACCTCAGATCATGGATCATCTGTTACACTGACTGTCCTCGTGTCCTCCTTCACGACACCCATGAAGCTTTTCTGTGCACTTCCTCTTCCATCTCGATACTTTTTAAAATAACAGCAACATTATTCTTGTTCTTAGCCACCAACTGCTCACGCTCCACCTGCACCGTGTCCGCCACGTTTTTGTTTAAATGTCTGTTGTGATGCGTAGAGTGGGCGGGACAACACTACGTAGTACGTACATGTAAGGGGCGTGGCTGAGCAGCTGAACTAGGCTTGTAGGCTCAGAGAGAAGCGGTCAGCTTTATTAAATAGTGTTAAAAATAATATATAATATACCGGTATGATGATATTGTCTCAACTACATACCTCTTTCAAAAATATACTGGTGTAACTCTTATTACGGGTATATCGCCCTCCCCTGCACGTGACTGAACAATCTCAACCATGACTCTCGTAATTGATTTCCAAAACTGTTTAACCTGATCAAATATGCTCGTTCTTAATCCTGTCCTGGACACGCCTGACAAAAACGTCAGCATCTTCAGCTCTCCAGGTCCTCTGCAGGTCCTCTCCAGGTCCTCCTCCTCTATTTGTCTGTAAGCCGTAGATCATAGCACGTCTCACGACCGTCTTGTAGACTTTCCTGTTCCCTATACTTCTGTCACACATCAGCCCTGACACTCCTCTCTCCTTCACCTCTCCTGTGGACTGTCTATAACTCTCTCCACAACATGAGACACGGGCGTTTATTGCTTCTGCTCTCCGTCTTCTTCACGCTGTGAGAACTGTGTTTATATGAATGTAGTACAAGGACACATGAGCACGTAACACCAAACACGAAGAGGACGCGCAGCGCCGGAATAAAACAAAACGTTAAAAGTTGCTGTTCTTAAAAGTCCATCAATTGTCTTCCTTTATCTTCAGACTGAATGAACGAATAAAGTGCATCTTTTGCCACATGCACACACTGCAGTGTATACAGTCCTTCACATTACGCCGTAGTAGTGCAACAACTGGGAAAACATTCGTTCCGGGCATGAAATGAACAGCATTCCCAGTTAACTAATTATTAGGGGTTTGACATCTTTGAAACAGACAAATGCAACGATGAACGTCTGCATGGCCAGGATATAAAATCTAAAAATGAAATATTACAACTAAAAGTCGCCTCCTGACTGAAATGGACGATGCAACTGCAAACTGTTATTTCTAAAAGAAAAGAAACAACAACAGGTGAGATGATAACAGAATAAGCCACACCCCCTTCCTCTATATTTTTAAGTGATTTCATTTCAAATGTTAAGAGGTTTGTGTTACTGGTTGTATCTGTGATGACAAGTCGCACATACAGAGAGGTGTGCGTCCCCTTTTGGCCACAAGGTGGAGTATCTGCTAAAGTGAGCACTGCTCAGGAACAGGATGTATGTATTCTGTATTCCTCCAGAGAAACTTATATTATACATTTTTTTCCAGCGTGACGTGATGTGTGGCGGGAAAACGTGACATCGTGTGAGACTTGCGAGCCCTGAACTGCCTTTCCACTCTTCACCCTCGCTTCCTCTGTGCTAATCCTCTGTACTTGCTGAGGTACTCTCTCTCCTCCATCTGTCCTCCCCTCTCTCTTATTTCCTTTATCCCTAAGCTCCTTAAAAGACGTCTTCCTTCTTCTCAACACACTCTGTTCACCTGGTCAACACATCTCTGTCTCTGTCCTTAATCACTGCACATCCTTTCCACCGCTGTCTCACTCTCTGTCTCACAGATCTCCATCCTTAGTCTGCAGCAGCCTCTCTTACATGTGACTATATACTCCCACCTTTCAGGATAGTGAACACATTCATGTTTCCCGTCCTCCTGTGATTATCCTCTCTCCTGTGTCTTTGTCTCATTGGCACGTGTGTGTGTGTGTGTGTGTGTGTGTGTGCTTCAGTCTGAGCAGAAATGGAAGCAGCTGGCAGAACAGGCGACTAGAAAGTGCCAGTTCAGCTTGGCCCAGAAGTGTCTGCACAACGCTGAAGATAACGGGGGGTTATTGCTGCTGGCCACGGCCTCAGGCAACGCAGACATGGTGGGCAAACTGGCCGAGCGGGCAGAGAGGGACGGGGGGACCAACGTGGCCTTCGTCACCTACTTCATGCAGGGACGGTGAGTGGATGGATGGATTTAGTGTGTCTAAACGTCTTTGTTTTTGAATGTCATTCTATTTTCCATCATCTGCCCAGACTGGACAAATGTCTGGACCTTCTCATCAAAACACACCGGTTGCCAGAGGCTGCATTCCTGGCAAGAACATATCTGCCCAGCCAAGTGTCAAGGTGAGGTTATATCTCCTGTGCATACATTATATACTGCAAGTCCTTCATAACCCTGCCTCTATGCGTCACTGCTGAGCTGTTTGTCCAGGGTGGTGACTCTGTGGAGGGAGCGTCTGTCCAAGGTCAACAAGAAGGCAGCAGGTGCGCTGGCTGACCCCACCCAGTATGGAAACCTGTTCCCAGACTTCCAGCAAGCCCTGCTGGCTGAGCAATACCTGAAAGAAACTCATGTCGGAGTCAGACCTGCTGCAGAATACCCACTCATAACGGTCAGTGGACGTGCATCAGAACGCTTACTGTCATACGACCACAGAGTCAGTTCATTGAACTCAAAGCTCAGGGACAACATGGCGACCAGCAGTAACAGGGTTTAGCCACGTCACCGGAAGCTCACCTCCTAAACTCTATGTTCTCTTAAGTCTACGATTACCTTAACCGTGTGGTTACCCCTGCATCTCACCCTTAGACCGCTGTGTTTACTGCTCAATCCCTCACACCAAAGTCCATAGAGTGGCAAACATGTTCTGAACACGTCATACACGTAAGCTGGCATCGATTTTATGAGTTACGCCATTTTTCATGTTTTGTTGCCTCACAATCTGGAATTCAAATGGATGTCAAATGGGATTTTTTTTCTTTTTACAAATAAATAAAAACAGAAAAACAGAAAACTATTCACTCCCCTAAGGTCGGTACACGTGTAATCCATTGGAGGCGGAGTCACTGCCAGGTCGACACCTCTGCTTGAAAGTATTGATCCAACACATGTTTGTGATGACATTTGTTTGTTTTCCAGCCCAATGAGGAGCGCAACGTGCGTGAGGAATGTGCTGATTTTGTGCCCAAAGATCAGGTCGATGAGTCCGAGGTGAGAACCAGCGCAGGTGCATCGTTACACAACATCCTTCAAATACTTGTTTCTATTTTACAGAAGAGCAATTATAAGTCTGGTCACAGATGTGAGATTTAAGTCTGTCACTTTTTGGGTTTCTTGTTGTGGGTGCTGGAGTCGTGATCATTCTACCAATGTTGAATACATGTAGTAAAACAGCCAATAGCAGCACCTGCTGGTCCCATGTGAGGTGCTTCAAGAATGTCAGATTATACACAGTTTGCACTTAATCTAACACATGCAGATTTTGGGGATTAGGGAAATTGCATCCTCTTGATTGACCATAGGTGTGAATGTGAGTCTGTAACCTGCCTATTGCTCTATGTCATCTGAGACTGGCACAGCACAGTATTTCTGGAGTGATGAGTGATTTGCTAGCCTCTAACATCACAGTGTGTTCTTTGGGAGACAGTGAAAGAGTAAAGAAAGGTAAAGATTCTTTAGAACCTGGGTTTCCATGGGTCCTGGAAATCCTTGAAAGCTTGTGAATTTGGAAAAAGCTCATTACGTGATGTTTTTGGAAATGCAAATTCCAAGATCTCTGGCTGACTGAAGCTGTGTCAGCATCGTTGGTCCTTGAATTTGAGGGAATTTTGTCCTGTAAAGTCATTGAAAAGTCCTTGAATTTGATGTCATCCAAGGTGTGGGAGCCCAGTAGAACAGAAAATTAAAACATTTATTGAATGATATAAAAAAATGTAAATTGAAGTGGAACTTGAAGCGGCCGTTAACTGTACAGAGCTCCTCCTACTGTGTGTGTGTGTGTGTGTTGAGCAAGACCTTCACAAAGACCTCCTGATACTGAGGACTCCGGGTCAGCAGCCCTGATCTTGCAAGGCTTGTTTCCCACTAAGAGACAGTAAACCCCACAATCTCCCCACAGCAGACATGTAACCATCACGATGACTCTGAAGCTGTTAAATTGGGATTAAACCCTGCAGAGTTTGTATCAGAATAACAATAGTTGCTTTAAAATGGAACGGTCACTCTTTATGTTCTGTACACAGGACGCGGTGGAAAGCATGAATGAACGCTTGATAGCAGCGGCTGCGGAGACGACGGATCCACTTTCAGCAACAGAAGAAGAAACAGTCACAGCAGCAGCTTCACGTTCTCCTGTCACCGCATCACAGCAGCATGTTGAACCAAAATCCTCTGAGGCGGCTGCATCAGCACCACAGGAGGAAGACACAGAGGAAGAGGAAGACTTTCCCCCGACAGAGCCAGAGGTGGTACAATCCAGACCTGGCAATGATGTCCGATCTTCAGTGGAGGACGACGTGTCTCCAGCTGCTGATGCTGATGCTGTGGCCTGTGTTTCTGAAGCAGCTATTACTGAAAAAACAGACGCCATCGGTCCACGTGAGACCACGTCAACAAACACAGTAGAAGCCGTTGAATTCCCAGTCGATGCAGAAATGTCTGTTTATGACGAGCTGGAAAAAAGTTTCATCTCTTTAGATGCACCAGCGGCAGCAGAAGAAACTCCTGTGACTGAGGAACTTGTTTCTGCTTCTGCTGAGTTTGTCTCCCTGGAGAAAACAGACACAGATCTGGAAGAGCCTGTCCGAGTCAAAAGGTTTGTCCCTGATCCACTGCTAGATCCACTTTTCCCTGATCCACTGCTAGACCCATTTGTCCCTGATCCACTGCTAGATCCACTTTTCCCTGATCCAATGCTAGACCCATTTGTCCCTGATCCACTGCTAGACCCATTTGAAGATGCAAAACCACTGTTAGAGCCAGAACCAGCACAGGAAGGAGCAGAAGACGAGGGCCAGTCCACGGGAAAGTCTGAGGACGAGCCTGAGGTTGTGTCTTCTGCAGAAGCTCCTGCAGAGGAGCACGTTGAAGACCCAGCAGAGCGATGCAAAGTGGATGTCATTCAGCAGGTAAAGCATTTTATTTTTAAAGAATTATATACAGTATACTGTATTTGTACATAGATATAAACGCCCTAACCTAACTACACTATGTTCCATTGTCCACTGATAGGTCCTGGATGTGCTGGATCTGGACAGTTTGGACCTGGATGATATAGACACCACAAATGTGAACCTGGACGAGGATTTGAGTGAATAGAAAAGAGAGAGCAGCATTTTTAAATTGACTGTGTTGATGCTCCCACAGACACAATGACTCTTAATGAACAAGCATTTGCTTTTTTGTTTAAAAACCCAAGAAATGAGGTTTAAGTGCAGATTCATCTGCAGTCATAATTAAAGGGACGCTCATGACGACATGACGTGCTGCGGTCCTTTCCATCGGCACCTGGGAGTGACGTCACCCTCGAGGTGACAGCGTTCCAGAAAAAAAACATGGAGGCCACTGTTAGCAACACACACACACAGTGTAGCAACATGTTTACGACTGATTTAACGTGAAACAAATACGACACAAGTTCCTTTGTAAGAGACCAGGAACTTTGAACCACCTTTAAATGGATGCATTCAGGACAGTTTGAACCCTAGCTTGCATGATCGGGTCCCTGATGATGGATATTTGGTCTGAACAGGGTCTGTGTGTCAGTACCCCATACAACTTATTTGGGCTTCTCACTTTAGAGGTCATCTTGCTTCCATCTTGTCCTCGTGTCCTCCTTCACGACCTTCTCAGTCCCTCATCCACTCACAATTTAAAAAAATCAAAACGATCACTTTAACTATTTTAAATTGTCCAGGTATTCTTTGTCATCAGAGACAATCCCTGTTCTATACTTTTATGAATGTGGTGTAACGGGTCATTTAACGGAGAGTTAATGAGTTTATGTGTGTATTTTTTTTTTTTTTTTTTACACACCCCTTTTTTACCTGTGTGTGTGTGTTTTTTGTTGTTTGTGGGATAAGTCTGCTTTTTTTTATTTTTTTTAAAGTGTATAGTAGTGGAACACAAGGTCATTTAAGTCTCTATTAAGTTACATTCAATGCCTGCATTACTTCTTTGTATTTTACATTTTATTATAGAAAAAACTAAAAGGGCAAAGTATACTGTATGGTCTTCAGCAGTGTATTAAAATCCTGTCTATGAACAAGATCATTTTAACCAGAAGTCAGGTTGTTTTAATCCAATCAAGCATGCCACACACATACAAAGAAGTTGCTTTATTTTATAATGTACATCATTTAACTCGTCTCTCTACGTGTCAAACACATTTTTACATGAATAAATGTCAGACGTGGTACACTGGAGAAATGTCTCAAAGGTTGTTCTTCTTGTTCTGTGAAGTGTTACGTTGTCATTGAGCCAAACAATGAAAGGACAGTTGACCTTGTTTCCAGGTGATGAGGTTCCCTGGTCCTCCTCGCTGTTATTCAGGAGCAGGTCAGTCGTGCAGCTGAACCTTCAGCAGCCGTCTGTTCATGGGCCTGAAGGACCAGCTCAATGTAGCCCGACCTCTGAGACTCCTTCTGGGCATAGATCTGCGGGGACCAAGGTCAGAGGTCAGCGGTCAGGGAGAGACAGGAGTACAGAAAAGGTCACACAAATGACTTTGAGGACATGAAAATGTTCTGAGACTACAATCAAAGTATGAAGGCTGGAAAAATGAGAGTGCTCCACAATCAGCCGTGACTAAACAAGAAGCCATGCGTGACGCCGCACACACACACACACACACACACGTGTCTCCTCCTGCTAACCTTTCAAATTAAATGGCTGTCACTCTCAATGTCCCTCCACAGTGCTTCGAGGTCAAGCGGCGGCGAGTCCTAATAAGACGTGATGTGTCCTGTATGTGGCCCCACAGTTCCCACGCTGCACAAAAACCCAAACCTCCCACACACGAAACCTAAGATGAGATGGCCATGACTCGACCTCCACACAGACACAGCTACACGTAGTATTGCCGTTAGAAACATTTAGAATAAACGTGGACTTTTAACACGCATGAAACGTATTAATGTGTCCATTTTCTACCACGTCCTCCACATGAGGGTCGCGGAGCAGCTGATCGTGGACAGAGACGAACAACCGCTCACACCTGTGGTCATTTTGGAGCAGGGGTCGGCCAGAGTTCTTCTCAGCACAGAAAACATATCTTCATCAGGAAAAACCTGTTTTTATCTACTTCTCTACAAACCCTTTTTCTTCTTATCTAAACTCTTCAATATTGGATTTGCACAGAATGTTACTCGTGTCTTAAAACGGCTCTTTGACTTTCCAGCGTTCCAGCTAGCGCATGGTATCATATCGGCCCATTACGCTACGATTTGAGGCCGACGCGCAAAATCAACGGCCCTATCCTCACTATCCACACACACATTTCAGCAGGAATACCGTCGACATTCAGATGTCTCCAATGTCAATCACTGCATAGCAACTGCCACGCCCATGGAAACCATCCCCAGCAGCGTGGTGCGTTCCATTAGATTCCGTTAGCTTACATGAACCATATTTGGACGGCCGGGCCGCCTGGACTGCTGCTTCAGAGGCACGCTTCGCCCCATCCCCAACTCAGATGTGTCAATCACCGTCGTCCATGGTATTTATTCCGACTTCAAGATCACTTGGTTTAAATCATGAGGCTAATATCTGGCAGATTATACCTCACCCATTCCTTTCCATGTGTTGTGATTCTAAAAACGTGGGTTAATCTCCAACAACTACCAGGAGTCTGGTGTAAAGTCACTAGTCACTCGTGTGTGTATGTGTGTGTGTCGCGTATAAAACAAAGTCACTGCAGTTTCACGCAGTGATGACTCCGCCCACGCGCATAGTGGAGATGCAACCTAATCGTGCCGTGTCATGCTGTGCCGAGGCGAGTAGAGCCGGTGGAAAAATACGCCACAATAGGACCAAGCTGAAAAGGGGGCAGGGCCACATGGTGGTGCAGGTTGCTACCACTGTTGCCTTGCAGCAAAGAAAATTGCCAGTTCACATCTAAATCCATTCCCTTCTAGTGTACTGACAAGGACACTACAGTTGTAACGATGTTGTGACTGAGTCGTGATGCAGCCTCATGACTTGTACGACCTGCTGTCTCACACACACACACACACACACACACACACACACACATTTCTGTTTGGGCGGAGTTGTTCTCACCTTCAGCAGCTCGGTGCCAGTGGCCTGTTGGCTAGCAGCTTCCTGTGCTGACTCACTGTGGGGATGGACCATGTGGAACAGGGACACTAGACTCACTGCATCCTGGAGTCTGGAAACACACACGCACACACTGAGGTTGGTGATCTTTGACTTGTATCATGTGCTTAAACAATTTGATGTTCAAGGCACCAAAAAACATGTTTGTAAGGCATGGGAACATTAGTGCATCTACTGCCCTCTCTGGTCAAACACCAGCTACTGCACTGTGCACCTCGTCCTCACTTTCATCACTGGTGCCCACTTTCGTCCCCCTCATGTTCAACCAGTGCAAGCTCAGACTCTCTTCCTGAGGTTTCTCCTGTTAAAAGCGTTTGTGTAGGTTTTTTTTCCTCATTTCCTCATTTTGGTCCACCATGTTTTTGCAATCGCCCACAATGGATAACCTGGAGCTGTTTTGAGTTGATGCTAACTGAAGGTTGCATAGGTTCCAGGGGTGTGCGATATATATTGTCTACGATAGAATCTTAATTGTTATTTGAACGATGTGTGAAATCACAATATCAAGTGTGTCGAAATCATTTTTCAAGAACCAATCAAGACACTGATGTCGCTCAAAAGACAAAGCGGTTGTTGCTCTGTCATCTGTGGATGAACCATCGCACAGAATATAAAGAATATGAAATGCATTGTACTTCAAATATGATGAGTATTGTTTACATTTAAAATGCTCTCATGATAGTTTTTATTGCTCGTTGTGCAATGTTTTATAAAGTAAGTTTAAAGGCACCAGGAGGCGGGACGGTGGTGAGAGGAGTGGTGAGGTATACTGATGACATCATCAACATACGGAAGTGCCGATCCGCTTCGCAGAGCCCAGGAAAACAATAAAAGCCTATTTTCTCAGCAGTGGCTGAACTGTTTGTTCTGAAACTTTAGGGTTTCATAAACGAGGTAATGACACAGATACACACACAAACGCAGCGTTAATTTGAGCTTTAAGTTAATAAATAAGACCTGGTTTTAAAACAAGTTGTTTTTTGTGAATATTATCATTCCCATCTCAGAGAAGCTGGTACAGGAACAGGTCTTCTATGCTTTTACAAAACACATGTTTGAGGATTGCAAAATATCGCCAATTATCATTATCGGAAAAAAAAAAAATATTAGGATATTGATTTTAATCAGTATCGCACACCCCTAATAGGTTCTCCAACACAACTGGAGGAGGGAGGGTGAGGGACATTCAGCTGCAACATGACACCACCGAAACAGATGAGCGACTGGGTGTCAGCCATGTTGGTTCAGGTCTGTGAATGTACGGGTAAAGACTGGGGGAGACTGATGCGTCTGATGAAAATCGTGCCAGTTAACTCCTCCCACTACAGGATGATTTGGCCTGTTCAAATCAGCCGAAAATCGGAAGGCACCCACGATTGTCGGGTCAGTTCGGGACCGAAATCTTATCCTCTAGTGTGGGACAGGGTTAAGACAGACATTCAGACTAGCATTAACAAAGGATGGGTATCACTGCTGATTTCCAGAATCAATTAGATTCTGCTTCACAAGGCCCCGATTGGATTTCATTTTCTATTTGATATCAATTAAATTAGAGATATTTCAGTTTCCATGCCAGTTTTGCTTGATTATAGAAGAGGTTTTCACTAAACTAATGCTGCTAATAATATATACAATTTAGATCTCTCTAGTCCGGTGCATTATTAAGATTATTGTTCACATGACAATAACATTCTTAATAATGTTTACCCAAAGTGGTTGAATATGAATAAAATTGTTAATTTACGATGTTAATTCTAATTCTATTCCTGCTCAAGTTCAAAATATCTGTCCTGCAATCACCACTAATTACGACTTAAATCAAACAATGCAGCGCGTATGAAACAGTAGGTGATGCTGTAACAAACAAGATATTTACCTATTTATCAACTTTACTTCTTTCTTGCACAAAATTCAAGCACTTTCAATGACCCATGTCTATTTAGGGCGATTTTCAAAAACTTCTTTTCTAATTCACTAATTTTCAAGGATTTCAAGGACCAGTGGGAAGCCTGATTATACCAAAACATCAGCAAAGTTGTGTGTGTTTAAGTATTTCTGCTTCTAAACCATAGATAGAAAAGTAATGAACACATCTGTGGAATCAGCTGTTAGTTTAACTAGTTAACTTGAGATTTACATGCCAGAAACAGGAGATGGCATATATTAAAATATTGATTAAAGGGTTTTATGAATCAATATTGTATCTTCCAAATAAAAATCGATATGAATCGGAAAATTGATGTTTTCAAGCCACCCCAAGCATAAAACATTCATACTTAATACTCAAACTCACCGTTCTCTCTTCAGCATGTCCTCTATGAGCCCGTCAACCCTGCGAGCGGTGACCAGGTACCAGGCCAGGCCTCCAAAGTGTCTGGTGGAGTGCAGCAACTCGTATTTGCCGTGTTTCTCCACATCCTCATACGTGGTTGTATGTACCTAAATACAAGAGGGATAATAAACTGCACAACAGTCTTCCAGAGTCTACTTTCATTTTACACCCAAAGAGAATGACACATTTCATGGTTGCATTGTACAGATCTAATAATAACATGAACCTTGATGTCATCTTACCCTGATGAATTCTGAAGAATCTGGATCAAACTGGACCAGACACAGGTCCAACACATCCTCGTGACGGTCTTGGGAAAATACAATCTGACACAGACAGAAATGAGATATTTACTGAACTCAAACACTGGTATTTTTATTTATTTGGTACTTGACATATAAATGTGGGTGACGACACTGCAGGTGTTTTATGAGGTTGGAGGATGTGTTCCCTCCTTAGGCTCCTATAGCTTGGTGGCAGAGCCTGCACAGTGGACGGCCATCGTCTATTGCTTTACCGTCTGTGCCTTGTTTAAAGCCAAAATAGTTCCAAATGCGACTTTTGGAGTTTTTTTTTTTTTGAGCAAAGTTAGCGGTGCCACTGACGCCGCAGCAGACTTGCCGCTCGGGCCTGGTGCTTCTGCCATGTTGAGTGTGTTGTCTCGTGTTTGTGACTCTAAGCCGTGCGCTCGTCTGGGCGAGACAGAACTTTAGCTTGATGTTTGTTTTGAAACTAATTCTTATCGAAGCGGAGCTGTCTTCATGGAGTTCGTTCTTTCCGGCAGAAACACATGAACAGCCAATCAGCTAACAGACAGGCGGACCCAGCGTGCGGAAACAGCCTATCATATCCCAGGACGTCACCAGTAACAAGCAAACAGCCAATCATTCAGCAGCTGTGGCGTTCGGTTGCAGTAGTTACAATGTGGGTTTGTTTACAAGGGAGGAGCATGCAGTGAAAAGCCGGGAGGAGAGTAGAGGCGGCTGCAATGTAGCAAAAACTGGCACCGGTAGTATAGTAATCCACGGTAGTACCGTCATGTAGAATTTCTAGTATAGTAGGAACGTTACGATTTGGCACCGCGGGGTATCGTGCAACTCTATATACTTACATATATATGTATGTATATACATATGTATACACAAATACATACATGCATACATACATACACTGTGATTCCACTGCATTTAAATTAGGGGCATCAGCAGAACAGAGACAATTTTTGTTGACATGAAAATGATAATAATAATAATAATGTTTAAAGGTTTTTAAATATGAAAATGTATGAACTGATCTGGGCATTTATGAATGTAGACTTGGTCAAAACCAACAGCTGAAGATTAAACTGAGCATCAGAGTGGAAAAGACAGGTGACTGAGGTTTCTTTGTTCAGGGAATATTTCATACTCTGACTGCACGATGTATCGTTTGTGCATCGATGTGCGACAAGCGTATGTGCTATAGTCACATGCAGTTGAGAAAAAGCCATTCCTGAGCCAATGCTGTATTAACACTGAAGGTAGAGGAAAGAGCCTCTATTGACCTACAACTACTTGTACTACAAAACTTTAAAAAATGTTTTACCTTAAGATTGTCTTGTTTAAAGATGAGTGGTGCTGTGAGTTTGCGTCCCTCCTTGGGAAAGTAAACCTGAACGAGCCGGTCTCTCTCCTTCCAGGTCGCCTTCCTAAGAGTCCCGTTGGTCTCCCGCACAACAATGAACCTCTCCTGAAAACACAAGTCATTTCACTTGTCTTTGAAACATTGTCATTGTCATTTGAGGATCAGTTATTTATACATAAATTCTGCCCTCCACTCTGCCCCTATGCTATAATAGTGTTTTTATATACAGTGTGTAACATAAACAAATGGAAATGGGCTATTTCACAACGCAAATAACACGCAAAAGGCTGATATAAGTTTCTAGACTTCACTCGCAAAATCCACATGGGACTGAGACAAAAACTCTTTTTGCAGCATATCCAATCATTTGTGTGCCATCATGACTAGAGCTGCAACTAACGATCATTTTCATAATCAATTAATCTGCCGATTATTTCCTCGATTAATCGTTTGGTCCATAAAATGTCAGAAAACCTAAAATAAATATTGATTGGTGTTCGTCAAACCTGGAAATGATGACGTTCTCAAACGTCTTGTTTTGTCCACAAACCAAAGTGATTAACTTTTAATGATTTCTTTGTTATCCAGAGCAAAAAGCAAAGCTTAACCAATCGGAAATCTTGTTTTAATCATGAAAAAAGCTTCTAACCGTCAATTAATTTAATAATCGATTCATCGATTAATTGTTTCAGTTGTAATCATGACCAAAAACCAGTATGGCTGCAACCCTGGAAATGTAATGCAGTATATTTAAAGTTACACAATGCAGCATTTGCTCAGTTAGTCGATGACACAAAAAACAAAGTTCCATCATGACAATGAGGTGATGTGGACCTGGCAGGGTGCTAGAATACAATACGGCTTAAAATATACACATTTTTGTGCTGCCACCTATCAAATAATTTTCCAATATGGCAGCAGCTTACAAACCTTCACACAGAATAAATGTGCAACCTTGTGTGCCATGTACCCTATGTGGGATGTTGTAGGTGATGTCTGTGAAGACATATTTAGCCGTGTCCATGCCATCCAGGATCTTATCCTCAGACAGCACGTCATTGATGGGCGTCCTCTCCTGCAGGACTGGGGGCATCTGCAGCAGCTTCTTAGCCTGCTCTGTGGCTACTGCAACCGCCTGGAAATACACAAACACAAGTGAGCGGTTTACACAAACACTGCCGCTGCATGTGTGTACAACTGATGAGGATTTAAACCACACCTGCTCCAGTTGTTCATCAGTCATGAGTTTATAGGTGGGTGGTTTCAGCTCTTGCTTAATGGGTCTGAAGACTTTCTGCAGGTCCAAGCCTGTAATCCTGGTGAGGATGTCCTGCACAGCTGCATCTGTAAACTTAGGCTTTGCACTGTCTGAGTGGGCTGTGGAGAAAAGTACACAATTAAGTGGTTAGTCCCACACAATAGGTCACAATAATCTATGTCAGCAGTATCAATCCTCAGACCTGGGGGCCACTGCACGTCTTGTTTGATCAGCGAAAAATGGCTCACTTTTTGGGATAAATCATCAGTACAGAGGTGGGCAATATGATCTTAAAATGATATTTGTGATGAAATAAAAGTGTGTATTTTGATATGGAACAAAATATTAAGTTCACAATAAAAATACATTTATCAATTGAGGGGCTACAAGTTTGAAGCCTCTTCTCTTGGTGGCCCATTTAATACTAGAGCTGCAAATAACGATTATTTTCATAATCGATTAATATGTTGATTATTTTCTCAATTAATCAATTAATCGCTTGGTCCATAAATTATCATAAAACCTTAAAAAATGTTGATCGGTGTTCATCAATTGAAATGATGATGTTCTCAAATGTCTTGTTTTGTCATGAAAAAAGCTTCAAACCGATTAATCGATTATCAAAATAGTTGTCGGTTAATTTAGTAAGCGATTAATAACCGACTCATCGATGAATCGTTTCATTGTTTGCTGAGAAAACATGAATAGAATAGAACTATGATGAGCTACACAAGTTATATATAAATAAAAAGAAGACACAAACAAAACTCCCACAGACTTGACCAGGTATCCGTTTACCTTTCATCAACAAAAACTGCAGTATTAGTAGATAAAACACACACTGTCATGGTTTAATAGAGTAAGATTTCTTACTTTGGTTGTACTTCCTGTCAGAATTCGATATATACACATACACTATTCAGTGAGTTTAAAATTACTATGCCGATAGTCAACTACAATGGTGAAGTTAATAGTGTATAACGTTCTCTACACAGTATGTATTCTTGTGAATTGGCTATTGAACGTTAAACTACTCATTGGGGTTTTACCGAGGCTAGCTAACATGCAGCAAGGTCAGCGTCACAGCCACGTAATGTTTCCGTGTAATATGAGAGATTAACAGCATAAAAACATACCGCTGCATTGTGTCCCACTACAAAGTGTCCTGACGCCACATTTGACCGACGCTCGATGGCTTTTCTGCACATGTTTCACACACAAGTAGCTCCGGAGCAGCCACCGTGCCGTACCCAGCGCCGCCATGATTGTTGTTCCTCGCCAAGCCACGACACGACCTTTCACCTTCGCAGCAAAGCATCACGGGATATGTAGTCAGCCCCTATGTACAGCCGCTTTCTTTCTTTCTTTCTGTGTGTGTGTGTGTGTGTGTGTGTGTGTGCACCTTTATCAGCAGTCTAACTAAACTAAACTAAGACTAAATCACAAGAAAAAGTCTTAATGACACAAAAAAGAGAGAAATTTAGATGTTGCTATGATCACTAGGTGGCGATATGCTACCATTTATGCTACCAGCAAGATGTAGCTCCATCATAAGTGAAGGATATTGCTCCCAGTTAGCACAGTAGGAGACCGAGTCCTCATTTAAACATGTTTGTGTGTCTTTGATACGTGCCCCAGCTCCATGTACCCTAGACACATTCCTGACTTGTCATTATTACAATGTGTTCTTGATAGCTGTTTAATCTGTCTAGCAGATAAGAAGTAATAAAGACAAACACACTTTAGACACACATTGCATCTTCTCATGGCTCTCATAACACTCTCATTTAATGCCACAGATTTGTTTTGAACACAACGTGTTGATAGTGTGTGTAAAATAAAACATAATGTGTACTTATTTACTGCAATTAAATCTCTTGGATCCCTCACACAGCCTTCATTTTGAGTTATATATTTGCATTACAAATTAATATGTGGTTTTGTGATAAAAACAAAAACAAATTACAAACAAGAGCATATTATTGATGTGAAAAGGTGCGTTCATTATAAAAACACTGTCAAATCCACTCATTAGCACATATTTTAAAAGCAGCTCAGAAACTTCCCAAGCTTTTTAGTTTTATGATGAATAAAGCTCTTCTCAGGCTGAAACTGAACCACACATCTCTGATTCAACTCCAACCTTGACTAAAATCCTGCAAAACTATAATTCTAAACTTGCTAAACTCCCATTCTTTAATCTGAATACAACATAGTGTTATTGTCGTTCAGATTTACAATTTACAAAAACATGTCCTTCTTTAGCAACAGAGCCAATCACTATCACTGCTACTACATGTGGTGAGATTGTTCTGTTGTTGTTGTTGTTGTTGTTGTTGTGATTCTCTGCTGATATATGAAGACTGGGCAACCAAAATATCTACTTCTATCTTAAACTAAACAATTACTTGAATGAATAATTAAATAATAGCCTGTATACACGCACACACACACACACATCTTATTCACGTCATATTCCTGACCCGTGACCTCTAGATTTTCTGAAAGCTCAAAGTTCAGGATGTTCTGCATATGATGTGTATGTGGAGGTAATCGGTTCAGAGCAATCATCATGGCGAGTAACGAGCCGTCTGCTCGAGGCACAGCGTAGGTGAAATGATCCAGTTGAAGGTGACTTTCCAGACTGACTTCCAAAGAAAGCTGGCTCGCAAGGATTCACACAAGGAGAGAGATAAGACCAGGGTTAATATTGGTCTGGCATTTGAGCCAAGCAAGGGCTCCAAAGTGACTTGAAAGTCTGTTTCAAGTCTGCAATAGATGACTAGTGCTACTCAAGTATTGTATATTCATGGTAAGGATGATATGATATCCAGCATATGGATTTATGTTTGGTTATAAATTATAAACAATAAAGCATAACAATTTGCGTCAGTTGAAAAAAGAAATCACAGTTTAATTGCACACAATCCGATTCCACAAAATCACTGACAAAAAATGAGTACTCATTTCTGCACTCCACACAAGAAGGTGATGAGAAGTGTGATGTCACCACAGACAGAAAAACAGCAACATTGGGTTAAACCAGGGGTGGGCAATTATTTTCCCCAAGGGGCCAAATGAGAAACAAAAACTATTGTTGAGGGCCGGGCCAAATTTGAATTAATTTGAATTTAATTTGATCTCTTTTATCTAAAAAAGCAGTACATTTTATTGTTTTGGTGTAAATTTGACAGCATACAAACACACAATAAACACAATTACTAACCAACTCTATTAAAATATCAAATAATGAATACTATTATACTATACTACTGTGGTGTAGTGCAGTGAATATATTGTCGAACACAACCCCAGACGCAGATATGTGCGTCCATACGTCAGGCTTTTCAAAATAAAAGCAACACAGTTGTATTGCATGCGCAGCATAAATACTTGTTCATCTGTGTTTATGACTGACATACCGCGGGCCAGACAGGGATGCACAAATGTGTGTATGTGGCCTGCTGGGCGTAAAATGCCCAGGTCTGGGCTAAACAGATGGTGTATGACTGAAAACATAATAAGAAAAACATAAAAAGTGTAATTCTGCTGCTCAAAAAACCCACTTGACGAGATAAATGCCTCTTGTTCCCACGAGCTCCTGCTCTGCTGCTGTATACACACAAATGCTCCCTCAGTCTGGTCTGATAGTATTGCTTGACAGAGCCTGTTTTCACATGAAGGATGCAGCATACATTTCACACAGTTTCTGTTGACAAAGACAAAACACAGGCAGAATAATAAGAAATCTCTTTTTATAGATCATCATAGTAGGGTAATGAGTCTTTCACAAGAAAAACTTGGTAGTAGTCAGAAGCCCCCAACGTGCCACGATACCCCTGGATCTTGTTTCCCACCTTCCACCCCCAGCCTTCGCACGTAGCCACCCATCTCCTCCTGACTCCCTCACTAATCTGCAGAGGGGATTTAGATATTAGTAGGACAGATGGAGGTGTGGCTCAGTCAGTAATGAGGTGAGCAGTGGCAGCGAGTCCGGAGGCCCAGACACCGGCGGAAACGACGTGTGGATTGAGCTGTAAGAGGCCCCTACGCGACCAGATGTACACAGCTGTCACACTGCTGACAGAACGTAATGCTGCCACCACAGCCCACCACCACACACACACACACACACAGATCTATCTGTCTATCTGTCTGTCCATCTATCTATCTATCTGTCTATCTATCTATCTATCTATCTATCTATCTATCTATCTATCTATAATCTCCAACAATTACCAGGGACGTGTCTACAATCTCAATATGTAATATATGAGTGTGGTTTATTGAGGAACTGCAGTCACCTGCCGCTGTCCAGTGCCTGTGCACCGGATACGTCCGACACAAGAATCAACTGTAGATCAGTTAAAATACGAGACTGTCCTCCGATGAAACGTACATATATGTCGTGTGCAGGAATTACGACCTATGTCTACGCTTTCAAACCTGCACCCAAAACGACTGACAGTTATGTTTCAGTTGGAGGACAGGCTGAAAATACTTAACACTCCCTTTGTATTGTTGGATTGCAGTGCTGTAGATAAATGGGATGATTGACTTTTAAAATAACATCTTAACATGAGGCCTAATCCATTCCAGGGAAGTTGATGTCATACACTGTAATTTGGCCACTTCAATGGGACATGATGCAATTTATAAAAGTTTATAATTGTGTATCTTCAATGTGATGTTACAGTTTCATCTACAGATGAAGTATGTTTTAAATCACTTACATATTTCTCCTTCTTGTCTCGACTTGATCTTGGTCTTGGTCTTGTCTTGGTCTCGATACCCTCTGGTATTGGTCTTGTCTTGGTCCCGGTGTAGGCGGTCTTGACTACGGTCTTGACCCTGGACAGTTGGCCAGTCCATCACAGGGCCACACACATAGACAAACAACCATTCACTCTCACATACACACACCTATGGTCAATTTAGAGTGTTTTATAATTGACATAATCCCCATATTGCATGTTTTTGGACTGCGGGAGGAAGTCGGAGAACCCGGAGGAAAGCCACGCCCACACGGAGAGAACATGTGACCTCCATGCAGAAGGTCGTGAACCCGGGTCTGCGTGCTGCAAAGGCAAGAGTGCTAACGACGACACCTGTGTGACACTCTGACCAATCAGTGCATGGCAGTCTGACGACGTCACGCATAGATGTACAGTTTCTGACACACAACAGGGGTCTGAATTTTAAATGACCTGGGGGCCAAAGAGCGTCGAGACCTAAATTTCACCTAAATAGGTGGAGTCAGTGTGTCTGTGTGACTGGAGCAGCAGAAACCTGAGCCTGGAGGTGGAGGTGGAAGGGTTAACGTGGTAAAGGGGTGACAGTGGGCTGATAGGTGAGTGGATGGGTGGATGTGCAGTGGTGCACTCTGGGAATGACTCGCCGCACATGTTTATTTAGCTTTCTGCACGGCGGACGATGAAGAGTTCAGAGCAGGGTGAAGCGGAAAGCTGCGTGTGTGTGAGTGAGAGAGCGTGAAGAGGAAGAGGGAGGAAAAACACTTCCTTTTTTAGTCTGCATGATTTCAGCTCATTGTTTCTGCTGAATGGGAAGTGATGGTGTGTCGTACACTTTTCCATATATTGGTATTGTTTGGCTGCTATTTTAATATATTTTTATCAATAAAATTAAACATTTCACTTACCAACAAACAAAAGTACAGTTATGTGAATTGAAGGTAAAGTATCAGTGTGTGTGTGTGGTGTACTGTGTCTGATCTGGAACCTTTAAAATGTACCTTATAATAATATCATAATCTCATCTTGTCTGGATATTTAACATACAAAAAAATCATATGATGAAACTTCACATAGTTATTTGTTAAAGGGACAGACAGCCATCACGATCACCATCTTGTAAACAACATTAACCAATAATGAGGATATTTTAAGTGCGCATTAGTTAAAATATGCACAGCAACATACATTATGTACTGTTGTATACTACAGTGCACATGTACAAATAATGATGGGTCACAATCACATGGCTCACGCTTAATAGCCTTCATATATTAGAGTTATTGATGAAAAAGCAGAAGTCAGTTGTTACACAGTTATACAGGAGAAACAGCACATACATAGAGAATAAGCATGTGCAGCCTGATGGCATCAGTGTGACGTGTGGACTGTTGTGGAGGGGATGCAATGATTTTGGAAGCAGTGTGGATGTGTAAACCTGTTCTGCTGTCTAGTCATGGATGGAGGTGCAAGGGTGAAGGGGGGGGGTCAAACCCTGTGGGACAGAACGTGACACATCATTCAACTGCACTTCAAAAAAACCTGACTCATCATAAGATGAACCAAACACTGCAGGTGACGCTGACACAGCTCGTCAAACAATGTCAAGATTGCTGTACGTGTGTGTGTGTGTGTGTGTGTGTGTGTGAGCTGTTATGGCTTGAGAATGGACCCTCAAGGCCGGTCTTCTTCTCCTCCCAGTCTTTGAAGAGGAGTGGGGATGGGAGAGAGGGCAAACAGAAGGCCAGAGGAGACGGAGTGATAGGAGAAGTGAGTGGGAGACAGAGGGAGGAGAGGAGTAAGGGGGGGGGGCCAGGGAGCACAGTGACATTGCCTCCAACGACCTTGACGACCTCTCTCTCTCAAACTAACTTTGTAATTCAGAGAGAGAGAGAGACACACACACACACACACACACACTCAGACTCTGAACATGGAGAAAGTTACTTGTTGCATTTGAATGTGAGGACTTTACACACTTGTTGTTGTTGCTGTTGTTGTTGTTGTTGTTGTCTTCCTCTTCTTGGAAACACATATAGTTCCTGGTACTTGTTGCCCTGCTGGAAACAGACCCATGTGCTGAAAACCTCCATCAGTGAGGTCACATATTTGTTTGGTCTTGTGACAGAAAGTAACTGTAGACCAGCAGCTTGTGTGTCCGTGGAAGCTGAAAAATGTGATTTTCTCTGTGGACTTTGGTACAGGAGAGTGTTTATAAAGTGAAAAGGCCTGTCTAATAGCCATTCTTAACGCCAATCCATCCGCTCAGCTGTACGTAGTGCAAATAGTGTGTGTGGAGTACACGACCAAGCAACAAGGGTTGTCTGGTGAGACATCGCTCACACATTACTCAAAGAACCGGGGTTACGTAAATAACCTCTAGTTCTTTTTCATAATATTTGTTTTGATGTCTCACTATGGGATGTGGTAGCTCCCGAATTGCCAGACAAAGCTTATCTAGCGTCCAACAACCAAAAAAAAAAAGAGAGAGTTACGCACAGGGCTGAGAAGTCCGGTATATACAAATGGACAGATGTGACTGGACTGGGCTTTCCTGGACCAACCACATCTGGCAGCCTGCCTGCTGGAGGGAGTCGAGGCCAGGTGAGGGGTCAGGTGCGTCGGCATTTTATAATGCGGTGCCTGGGAAGTTGCCTGTGCCAAGGTTTTTCACTGCACAGGCGGAGAGGGAGCCAGGGGCTTACGAGGGAGACAAAGCTGGAGCACCTCATCTTCCTTCTTCTTGGCCTCACATTGACGCTGCATGGAAGTCAGCACGGAGCCAAAAATGCCATCTGGGACCACAGGCATTAACCACTGCACCCGTTCCTGGATGATCATGGTGCTGTGAAATCAATTAACACTTAAAAATCGTAATATCGTGATTAATTCTCTGAAAATAATCATACCAAGAAAATCTATAATCGTGACGTCCCTAACCGTACTATTTATCCATCG
>NC_081140.1:1482410-1497410 GCF_958295425.1 Solea solea | reverse complement strand
GTCTAAGTCTAACCCTAACCTTTACCATCACAACTAAAGTCTAAGTCTAACCCTAACCTTAACCATCACAACTAAAGTCTAAGTCTAACCCTAACCTTTACCATCACAGCTAAAGTCGAAGTCTTACCCTAACCCTAACCCTAACCCTTACCCTGAGTATTCAGAGTATTCACACAGACACACTCCCCAAGTGTGTCTGTGTGTACTCTGAATACACACATATTCTCACGCAGCATTCTCACTGAGGACACAGACATCTTACATCTTACCCTAACCTTAACCATCACAACTAAGGTCTAAGTCTAACCCTAACCTTAACCATCACAACTAAGGTCTAAGTCTAACCCTAACCTTAACCATCACAACTAAAGTCTAAGTCTAACCCTAACCTTAACCATCACAACTAAAGTCTAAGTCTAACCCTAACCTTAACCATCACAACTAAGGTCTAACCCTTACCCTAACCTTAACCATCACAACTAAAGTCTAAGTCTAACCCTAACCTTAACCATCACAACTAAAATCTAAGTCTAACCCTAACCTTAACCATCACAACTAAAGTATAAGTCTAACCCTAACCTTAACCATCACAACTAAAGTATAAGTCTAACCCTAACCTTAACCATCACAACTAAAGTATAAGTCTAACCCTAACCTTAACCATCACAACAAAAGTCTAAGTCTTACCCTAAACCTTAACCATCACAACTAAAGTCTAAGTCTGACCCTAACCTTTACCATCACAACTAAAGTCTAAGTCTTACCCTAACCTTAACCATCACAACTAAAGTCTAAGTCTGACCCTAACCTTAACCATCACAACTAAAGTCTAAGTCTAACCCTAACCTTAACCATCACAACTAAAGTCTAAGTCTAACCCTAACCTTAACCATCACAACTAAAGTCTAAGTCTAACCCTAACCTTAACCATCACAACTAAGGTCTAAGTCTTACCCTAACCTTAACCATCACAACTAAAGTCTAAGTCTAACCCTAACCCTAACCATCACAACTAAAGTCTAAGTCTAACCCTAACCTTAACCATCACAACTAAAGTCTAAGTCTAACCCTAACCTTAACCATCACAACTAAAGTCTAAGTCTAACCCTAACCCTAACCATCACAACTAAAGTCTAAGTCTAACCCTAACCTTTACCATCACAACTAAAGTCTAAGTCTAACCCTAACCTTAACCATCACAACTAAAGTCTAAGTCTAACCCTAACCTTTACCATCACAGCTAAAGTCGAAGTCTTACCCTAACCCTAACCCTAACCCTTACCCTGAGTATTCAGAGTATTCACACAGACACACTCCCCAAGTGTGTCTGTGTGTACTCTGAATACACACATATTCTCACGCAGCATTCTCACTGAGGACACAGACATCTTACATCTTACCCTAACCTTAACCATCACAACTAAGGTCTAAGTCTAACCCTAACCTTAACCATCACAACTAAGGTCTAAGTCTAACCCTAACCTTAACCATCACAACTAAAGTCTAAGTCTAACCCTAACCTTAACCATCACAACTAAAGTCTAAGTCTAACCCTAACCTTAACCATCACAACTAAGGTCTAACCCTTACCCTAACCTTAACCATCACAACTAAAGTCTAAGTCTAACCCTAACCTTAACCATCACAACTAAAATCTAAGTCTAACCCTAACCTTAACCATCACAACTAAAGTATAAGTCTAACCCTAACCTTAACCATCACAACTAAAGTATAAGTCTAACCCTAACCTTAACCATCACAACTAAAGTATAAGTCTAACCCTAACCTTAACCATCACAACAAAAGTCTAAGTCTTACCCTAAACCTTAACCATCACAACTAAAGTCTAAGTCTGACCCTAACCTTTACCATCACAACTAAAGTCTAAGTCTTACCCTAACCTTAACCATCACAACTAAAGTCTAAGTCTGACCCTAACCTTAACCATCACAACTAAAGTCTAAGTCTAACCCTAACCTTAACCATCACAACTAAAGTCTAAGTCTAACCCTAACCTTAACCATCACAACTAAAGTCTAAGTCTAACCCTAACCTTAACCATCACAACTAAGGTCTAACCCTTACCCTAACCTTAACCATCACAACTAAAGTCTAAGTCTAACCCTAACCTTAACCATCACAACTAAAGTCTAAGTCTAACCCTAACCTTAACCATCACAACTAAAATCTAAGTCTAACCCTAACCTTAACCATCACAACTAAAGTATAAGTCTAACCCTAACCTTAACCATCACAATTAAAGTATAAGTCTAACCCTAACCTTAACCATCACAACAAAAGTCTAAGTCTTACCCTAAACCTTAACCATCACAACTAAAGTCTAAGTCTAACCCTAACCTTAACCATCACAACTAAGGTCTAAGTCTAACCCTAACCTTAACCATCACAACTAAAGTCTAAGTCTAACCCTAACCTTAACCATCACAACTAAAGTCTAAGTCTGACCCTAACCTTAACCATCACAACTAAAGTCTAAGTCTAACCCTAACCTTAACCATCACAACTAAAGTCTAAGTCTAACCCTAACCTTAACCATCACAACTAAGGTCTAAGTCTAACCCTAACCTTAACCATCACAACTAAAGTCTAAGTCTAACCCTAACCTTAACCATCACAACTAAAGTCTAAGTCTGACCCTAACCTTAACCATCACAACTAAAGTCTAAGTCTAACCCTAACCTTAACCATCACAACTAAAGTCTAAGTCTAACCCTAACCTTTACCATCACAACTAAAGTCTAAGTCTAACCCTAACCTTAACCATCACAACTAAAGTCTAAGTCTAACCCGAACCTTAACCATCACAACTAAAGTGTAAGTCTAACCCTAACCTTAACCATCACAACTAAAGTCTAAGTCTAACCCTAACCTTAACCATCACAACTAAGGTCTAAGTCTAACCCTAACCTTAACCATCACAACTAAGGTCTAAGTCTAACCCTAACCTTAACCATCACAACTAAAGTCTAAGTCTAACCCTAACCTTAACCATCACAACTAAAGTCTAAGTCTGACCCTAACCTTAACCATCACAACTAAAGTCTAAGTCTAACCCTAACCTTAACCATCACAACTAAAGTCTAAGTCTAACCCTAACCTTAACCATCACAACTAAAGTCTAAGTCTAACCCGAACCTTAACCATCACAACTAAAGTGTAAGTCTAACCCTAACCTTAACCATCACAACTAAAGTCTAAGTCTAACCCTAACCTTAACCATCACAACTAAAGTCTAAGTCTAACCCTAACCTTAACCATCACAACTAAAGTCTAAGTCTAACCCTAACCTTAACCATCACAACTAAAGTCTAAGTCTAACCCTAACTCCAAGTTATAACACGACCCAGAAAAGCCAGACAACATGTCCTCACTCCCTTTATATGCTGAGAACACACAACTTATAACTACAACTAAACTTATAACAAAGTTATAAGGTTCTGACCTCAGTAGGACCAGGTTTTGGTCTCCATACAAGTACACACACATAGTAAAAAACACATACACACCTTGATAACAACTCTGCTACATATAAGATCCCATTGTCATTACCCACAGATTTAAAAGTGTGTACTCTGTAAGTACATGAGTACTGTATGTAGAACACAACACATGTACATGTATGTGGTCTTTTGTTGTCACCATCACGTTCAGAAAAGCGTCCACTAGAGGGCGTCAGGTCATGGTTAGTAAAAGCATCATATATGCTTCATCTCAGTGTGTGGACCATTTTGTCAGCATGAAAAATAAATGATTGATAACTATTGTTAGCTACAATGATTTATCCATTTTAATTCTGCTTAGATGTATATTATAGTGTATATTAACAAGTGCACACAAATAATGCACTAATAATTACTGACGAGGTGAATAAATATTACTGTTATTGGTTTTGAAATGACACGTCTGGAAGAAATCGTCATCAGGATGTTGTGACTATAGGTCTAGTGTTAGGAGGAGAACATTTGTAGTTTTGTTATTTATTATAATGACAATAATAAATGCTTAAGCTTTGCCTCAGCATGTTTAAGTGTAACTGTCACAGGACATTTCACACTCTGTCACTTTTTGCCCCACGTTGCACATCCAAACACCCCACACACTGTACCCATTCATGACATCGCCTGTCAGCGCTGAGGAGAAGGTTTTAATCTTAATTAGCGTCCGACATTAGAGATGTTTGGACACGTGTGTCAGCATCAATCAGCTGCAGCTTTAAAGCATCACGCTGTCCGCACCTGTTCACCGTGTCACAGGTGAACTCGTGTCTGTGCAGCATCTGACACACACATCTGATGGAAGGAGACTTGCTGTTGATTGTGAAGTTTGAAATGGGCTTAAATAATTCAGGAAGCCTGACCTCGGTGCATGAGACATTAAAAAGTAAAGGTAATAAGCGTGCCTAAATATAAATACTAGAAAATAAAATGACTACAGAAGCACAATAGAAGGAAGACCACAGAGAAGGTTCACAGATGTGAAGGAGGACATGAGGACAGTTGGTGTAACACAAGAGGACACGAGGGATAGGACAAGATGGAGGCAGATGATTCACTGTGGCGACACCTAAAGGGAAAAGCCAAAAGAAGAAGAGGAGGAAGAAGAGGAAGAGGAAAAATGTATAAGATAATTAAAAAAATCAACAACATATACAAATGTAAACTGTGTAACGAGAACAGTGTTGGGCAAGTCACTCAGGAAGTATAATAAGTTATTAATCACATTTTACTCTTCATATTATTTAGTATCAAAAGGAATAAACTACAATATTACATTGTGTTGCATTTGTAAATACTGATTTAAAAAGTGATGTTGTGATTTATTTTGGAAATGAATTCACTTTATTGAAACAAGAAATTGAGAGAACAACAATTTACAGAGTGCAACTCTCGATGTCTAATTCTGTCTTTCACAAGTGAGCCATATCTGAAGTCTGCATTTACACGGGTTAATAATCTGGGACACAAACCACAGGGTGGACTTACTGACCTGAGACTGAGGTGGAAGTAAGAAATTTAGAAATCCACGACTTTTTCCAAACATGAACGAGGCCTGAATCTAATGAATGTGCTTCTACGCCGTCATGGGTCGCATGTGACTTGTGAGAGCAAAGGTTCCTCCCATGTAGTAAAGGACAAAAACACATGACATTCTAGGAATGAAGAAATTGGAATATTATTAGTTATTTATTTTTATTTATTTGGAAATAGTTTTCCCTTTCACGACATGTTTCCAGGTAAAGGAGCCAGAATATAAACATGATGTATCACTATAATCACTGATGTTACTGGAATCATGGAGCATGTATCACATATACACAGTGTAAACACTGTTGTTTATTTAAAATGATTTCAACAGTGTTATTGCAGTGATATTGCATTGAAGCATGCATGTGTGTGTGTGTGTGTGTCCTCCATACTATATCTCCCCCCCTGCACATCCGTCCCCATGTGAGGGGGAGGCTCCGGCTCTCTCCATCACCTCCTGTCCACCCTGAGTGACCTGCGCCGCGTCCCGATGTCCACGAAGGTCTGCTGCACGGGTTCTCTTCAGTCACATGTGACCCAGCGGGGGCGAGCCGGGAGTGTTGCCGCTGCTACCCTCGCCTCTTCATGCAGCGGGAAAACATTCCAACAGCTGGCCTTGGAGAAACATCTGCAACATCCAGCACTGGTGAGAATCTGCCCCCCGCTGCTTCAGAACACAACCTTATAATAATAATAGAGGAATGGATGAGGAATGATATTGGAACAAAAACAACAACAACACCTTTGCATCCCATAATGCATGTTAAAATGTGGGAATTTGGAGCTCCATCACAGAGTGGACGTTTATCTGCAGAAGTGCTGGTTATTCCTTATCTTAAAGCAGCATTGTGTGCGTGCGTGTGTGTGCGTGTGTGTGTGTGTGTGTGTGTGTGTGTGTGTGTGTGTGTGTACACCAGAGAGCACTCCGTACCCTTTGACATATTGTTAATTTGAAGAATGTTTGAAGTATGATGCAACATCAGCTGCTCTCACTTAGCTTTGAGCTGCTTTCCTCTCAAAAGTCCCCTCTGGTCTCGAATTACCGCAGAGACAGCACACACTGACACACTGCTCTCTCTCTCTGTGTGTGTGTGTGTGTGTCAATAGAAACGTGCTTTAAATGCCTCATTAATACAGTTCATAAAATGTCACTGATTTGACCTTTTCCACGTTTAGATTTGGAGTGATCGCCATTTCTTGGGCATTCTGGAGATTTTAAAATCCAGAATGTGGAATAGATAAGATCCATATCTGTTTTGGAAATTCGTGCTCTGCTGGTGCTCAAACCGAGGCCCAGTCTCCGGGTAGCGACTGTTATGAATAATATTCAGGTTTGGTTTTGTGGACAGCGTCTTTGTTGTGATGTGGACGTGAGTGTAAGTGGTTTGAGTCAAACAGTGTTTTCCCAATTTTCCGAAATCTGTTACTGGAAGTGTGCGGTAGGGATCGTTTTGTTTCTATTGCGGCTCCGTTTGTTTCTGTTCCTCATAACCTGGCGGAAGGCGTTGGACTTAACCTCTTTATCCTTTTTTCATGATGTAATACAGTGGTGGGTTTGTGTTCTCTCTGATTGTTCAGGCGAAGTTATGACAAGGTGTGCAGACAAAGAACCTCTGACACTGTCACCTCCCTCACACGCTCTCTCTTCTTTCACTCTGAGCTCATTTGTTCATGTACCTCTCTGCCTGGTGTCTGTCCGTGTGCGTCCTCCCCAGCACATCCTGTTGGGCCTTAGCCAGCCCTTCAGTGTCAGTTTTACATGAGCAGCAGGGTTACTACTGATGCTGAGCGTTGATAAACAAGAGCGGACAGGATCGACGGCGCCGCGGTAACACGGCCGTGGCTGCAGAGAGGACGTCAGGCAGAACAGTCCTCGACTCCACGTCCACCTGATCACATCACAATCACATTTGCATAGCAAAGCTCGTATCTGTTGAGGAAACGAGTGTTGGAGTTGTTTATCAGGAAGCTGACATGAGTTTTCATGTTTAAAATAAAGATTACTAGAGCTGCATCAACTATAATTAAACATTTACATTAACATTAATATTTAATTAACTGACTACACCAACTGTTTCATTTGCTTTGGTTGTTTTTATAAAATAAAAAGTATGATATCTCTTGTTTGAAGGCATTTTCCGGATTGGAAAATAACAAGTTTATACATATTTCATACAATTCAACTAATCAGCAGATTAATCAATAAAGAAAATGACAACCACTTTCTTGTTACCATCTAACACTAAGTTATGAGTATTCACTTGACAGATTGAAGGTGACATTTACATCAATTTTTGTTTTTAATTAAGATTGTGAATAGGAAAAGGAACAATTACTCTGCAAAAACAATTTTCTGCAAATTTTTAAAGTTTTAAACATCAATCAAATTACACTACATCAAAAATACACTTTTTTATACACTTTCTTTCATAAAGACCTGATGACAAAAATACATTTATCTTTAAAGTGCCTGAAAACAGATTAAAGCAGAATCTATAAAAAAGAGATGAATACATAGATGATTTTTTTCATCAATCATCATGATATCGTTGATAAATAGTAAAGTGATATGATCATAATCATCATCTTGTGCACTGTTAATACATGTACCAATCTGTCAGCAGTCTGCACTGTGCACTGGTGTCGCCTTTGACCTTTGACCTACATGAGTCATGTCAGGGGCCTGCCCTTGTTACAGGTCCTGGAGCTGCTGTCCATTATTAGGAGAAGGAAGCGGCACATGGTGAGTTTGTTAATGCATGCATGTGTGTCACGTGACCAGGATGGGCACCCACACTTATGCCCACATGGCTCTGATGAAGGGGGCACAATGGAAGGATGTGGAGTATTGTGCTGGGCGTTGGGGCAGCGGGGCGAGGGCTGCCAGGTCTGAACATCATGGTTTGACACATGAGATGAGGCCGATGACTGATGGTAGTAAGAGCTGAGCTAGAGCTGAGCTAGTGCTGAGCTAGAGCTGAGCTAGTGCGCGTGGAAACTTCTTATCAGTGATGTTGTCAGTGACATAATAAGGTCAAGAGGGGAAAACCAAATACTGAGCAGGTGCTGCTCAAATGTGTACAACCAGGGCACTGAAGCTGCTTTACATGACACTTCCTGCCATTCACTCCTTCACTCTCATGTAACCAACTACAAATACTTTGTAGAATGTTCACATATCTGTACTTTGTTATTTATATTTCTGAATTTTACTTTTACACTACATAGTCCTAAATAAAATGTGAACTTTTACTCTGATACATTTACCCTTAACCATCTTTGTTACTTCAAAATAAAAGTTGAACTGGTGACCTAAAGCCCGTTTGTTGTCGCTAGTTTTTAGCGGCACCCACTGTTAGCCGCTCAGCCGTTAGCCGCAGATTTCTGTTCCAAGTGGACTTAAAACACATCAGCGGCTCGTTGTTTACCGTGTCAGACACCGAGGCTCTGGTCTCCGGGTTTCTGGTCTCCTGTCTCCGGGTTTCTGTTGTACACTCCGGACGCTGGGTTTCAGCTGAGCAGCTAACCGGTGAGCTAGCGAGCTGACGCAGATAAAACGCAGATCTGAATTAAAACACAATGTGACGTCCAGAAGCGCCAAAGACTCCAAAATTTCCCAAAAGTTTCAAAAATACGAGCAGACACAGAGAGTTTGTCACCATTCATGACAGAAGGTTCATTTTAATGTTGTTTGAAGTTGTTCACCTGTACCTATTATTATGCTTTTATTGTTAAGAAGTCATATTCATAATTGTAATTATATAGCTTTCTCAAATATAGCTTTCAAGTACTTTATACAAGACTGTGACTATTTGTCTCAACAAGACACTTCCATGAGATATTTACACCCATCGTGAGGGAGTGACGTTTTTCTGTGGCCCAGTCAGCTGACTGTCGTGGGCGGAGTCGGTCTTGCTCCACCCTGACCGTACTGTGCCTTAAATCATCAGTATTTGTGACATGCTTTTCTCGACTGCTGTACACAGTTTTTGCCATTCACCCATTCACTCACACATTCACTCACACATTCACTCACACATTCATATCGCTCATCGATTTGCAGTGCGTTTTCGGTCATACATTTTCACACACTGCTTGGACAGCCGTCAGGAGCAACTTAGGGTGAAGTGCCTTGCCCGAGGACACGTCGGCATGTAGACGGGAATCAAACCCACAACCTTCCAGTTGAAAGACCACTCGCTCGACCACCAGGTCGCCGTCACACGTTTGTGAGCGTCAGCGTGCCGTGGACCCTCCTGTTGGGACAAACTAAGCCCACGTCATCCGTCTGAAGCAGCCGTGTATAACGTGATCGGGCGACATGAATGGGAATGTTGGAGTGGGTCAGAATGTGGAATGTGCCACAGCCAATCAGGCGCCTCAATCTCAGGCTGACAGCCAATCAGGTCATGGCACTTCAGGAAAAACCCAGAGGGACCACTGAACTCCACGCGGAGGACATTTTTCTGAAGAGATGTGAACTTTTCACTCCAGGAGATCTCTGCTTCTTTCTCTCCTTCCATAAATTGCTTTTCTTCCGTTGTACAGAGCTATGTCTCTCTGGTAATTGTATTTAGCCTCATGCCAAAAAAAAGTTTCTTCTCTCACCACATTCACCTCTCTCTCTCTCTCTCTCTGTCTCTCTCTCTGTCTCGCTGTCTCTCTCTGTCTCTCTCTGTCTCTCTGTCTCTCTCTGTCTCTCTCTCTGTCTCTCTCTGTCTCTCTCTCTCTCTCTCTCTGTCTCTCTCTCTGTCTCTCTCTCTGTCTCTCTCTGTCTCTCTGTCTCTCTGTCTCTCTCTGTCTCTCTGTCCGTTTGTCCCCCCCCCCCTCATCACACTGTGTGATGGGAAAAGTGCTGGAGCAGGAATTTCTGTGTCTGTGAGTGCTGTTCACTTCAGAGTCATATAACACGGCTACGGTGCATTGACATGTGCCTCAGCGTTAGGGCAGCGACAGCTATTTACATTAAAGAGCCCAGAGCAGGCAGCAGTGGGGCTCCCAGGCCTCCATGGTTACATTAAGTGAAACAGAATCAGCCTAACCCTCACAACTCAGCTCTCCCTGTCTCTGTCTTCCACGCTCACGTCTGCCTCATTCTCTCACACTTTTTTCCATGATCAGTCTTCATCGTGCTCTCTAACATCACTTAGGCAGTAACTTTCCCTCTTTCTCACTCATGCAGTTCCTTATTGGGCGAATGCTCATAGTCTCTGTAGCCAGGCAGTGCAGCAGCATCAGGCCTCTGTTCGAACCTTCTCTGCAGCAGCATCAGGCCTCTGTACGAACCTTCTCTGCAGTACTCCATTCACTGTTTCACCTCCTGTTATCTCAGTGCTTTAGTGGAAAACTAGTCACACGCTGCAGTGAACACGCTCCAATGAACAGAATCACATGTTCCAAAGCTTTGGACCAGCAACGGCAAAGGAAATAACTGAAATATCTTAAAATCTATTCAACAATGAACCTTCAGCCAGTGAAGAGCTTGACAGCAGGTGGTGATGTGTAGAAGATGTGATGAAAAGAGAAGACTGGTTCAGACCAACATGTCACCTTCTCTGATATAACTGCTGGGATGCTGTAAGGAGGGGCCACAACAACGAGCAGTGGCTGGAAGTTATCTTCTACCTGTTTCCTCCAGGTCCTCACATGCAAAAAATGATGAATAGATTAATCTGTCAAAAAAATCGCACAAAAAGTCAGAAGTCAGCAGAAAACATAACACTTTAGATCATACATTACACATATGTGTAACAACGCTCCAGCTCAGGGTTTTTAGAAGCACTGTGATTGCTGATTTCATTAGGAACCATCTCACCGAGTACATGTCTGCTATTAGCATCTTTAGTGACCTGCAGTGTTTAACGATGCTGAAAATTAGAACCCACATCCACACGGAAACGGCACGTTTTTGAAAAGTTTCCCATAAACACGCTGTAGTACATACAGTATATATGCCAGGACTGCAACGCTACTCCAAAAACAGAGAAGATGTTACACATTACGTACACATGACAGATATAATAACAGACACACAATGAACTCAGTCATGGAAATAAGGTCTGTTTGTAAACGTTTGGTGGCGTTTCCTTGTGCATATCTAGCAACTTTCTGTCATAAACCTTAAGACTTAGCACGGAGTGTTGGACATACACACACAGACAAGAACATGCTGTGGATGTGCAGTGCAGCCGACTGTGTGTGGAACAAGGGAAAAATAGTGTCTGTGGAAGTAAGTTTTTTCAGCCCCGTGTGTGAAACCACTAAAGACAGCATGTTTTCAGGCCGACTTTAGTTACTTTTCACTGACAGTAGTTGGTAACACTGTCAAACAATCGGCGAACACAAGCGGATGAGAGAGAGGTCAGAATATGACTCTGACTTTCCTGAAGTAGTGTCTTCTCTGTCTACATGTAAACACAAGATTTTCACTCTGTGGAGACACTTTCAGGTTCTCATGTGGATGAATGTCTCTCCATCACACCTGTGAGCCTGGTTCTGTCAGAGATTTCTTCTTCTTTTAAAAGGGAGTTTTGTTTCCCTCCACTGCCCCCTAGTGTTTGCTCATTGTGTGAACTGTTGTGTTTCTCTGCTCTCCATGATGTTGTCCATGCACAGAGACCTGAGATCATGTATGTTATGATTTTTCTATTTTAGTGGACATTGTAAGGATGACTCTGGACATCACGTGAGTCCGTTTCTATAAGCCACCATGTTGGCAGAGTTCACTGTCTCAAAACCTGACTGATCTGATCCTTGTAAATGCCCCTCAACATCCTTTTTTACAAGTTTGGAAACTCATCAAACATCTTCAACTTCCTGCTTAACTTCCTTTTTGAGAGTCACTTGAATTGGAGGGGAGGAAAAAAAAAGGACGCCATCCGGCTTTATCACAAACCTTCATCTCTGGAGTCTACCAGCTGAAGATAGTGTTGTTGTCCCTGGAAGGGTTAATGTTGTGTCAGCATAATTGTTAGTGTTACTGTGCAGACGAGCTCTTGGTAAATCTCATGTAGTCCACGATTTACTGAGAGCTAACCATGAAATCTGTTGCTTGTGGGTTCCCGTTGATCTGCCTTCTTCCGTTAGTCTGTCTCCACATGTTCTGGCACATCATCGATCGCTATCATCTTAACTTTTATAAAGAAAACAGAGATGGGTTGATTTATGTGTTGTCTAGTATATACAGTACATCTATAGAAATGTGTGTGACGTCAGCTACTGGCAGTGGCGGACTGGGTCAATAATTCAGGCCGGGAATTCTCATGCAGACCACCATACCTCTAGTTGTGTATTCTAACCCTATTTGATTGTTAAAAGAAATGTAGGAGTGACCAATAAGTGATCTATTTGAAGATATGATTTTCATTAAAACACACAAAACATTTATCATTTATCATTTATCATGTATCATGTATCATGTATCATTTATCATGTATCATTTATCATGTATCATGTATCATGTATCATTTATCATTTATCATTTATCATTTATGGTGCAGAATTACAATAAAGAAAACTGCCACAAAGCTGCAGCATAATAGATAAAGAGTAAACTAGCTGTATTTAATGATTTATTATTTCAGCATGTATAAACTATCGTGTAGTGGCTCAAACATTATACAACAAAAGTGTTGTCATGTGATAACACAATTGTTGTCATGTGACTCCATGTCGCGGCCCCAGCTGTTAGCCGCTCAGCTGCAGATTTGGGCTCCAAGTGGACTTGGACTGTTGTACACTCTGGATACCGGGTTTCAGCTAACCAATACTTTTACTAATAATCCTAATTTATGGGTGATGTATTTAATTTCCCAAAGAATGAATGTATTATTGTTTTAGTTCAAGGTTATTTATTGTATTATAAAGAGCATATTTATTGTTTTATTTAAAACATTGTTATTTAACATATCTTCATTTGAACATTGCAGTTTTATATTATGTTGTGTCTATGTTGTACCTTTTGTGTTGCTCTGAATACTTCAAAAATGAATCCAGAGAAACTCAGTACTTGTACTCTTGAGTACTTGAGTCGTCTTTTCACTGCATACTTTTCTACTCTTACTGACTCTTACTTCTTTTCATGAGTATTTTTACTTCAACTTGAGTAATAATTTATCTTAAAGTAACAGTACTTATACTTGAGTCATTATTATCTTAAAGTAACAGTACTTTTACTCGAGTCATTATTATCTTAAAGTAACAGTACTTTTACTTGAGTCAGTATTATCTTAAAGTAACAGTACTCTACCCTCTGAGCTATAGTCGATAACCAGGTAGAAAGGATCAATAGCTTTTCCTGCTACAGATTTTTGTATTTTTCACAGAATATTAATCTACTGACGGTTTCAGTCCTCTGTGTTTACACCTCCACTGAGTCACTGGATCTGGAAAAATTATACAGGTATTGCTGTTGGCTGCTGTTGAAGGAGACTCAGCCACCGCCAGATATTCCCTTTACACACACACACACACACACACACACGCACACACACACACATGCACACACACACACACACACACACACACACATACACACACACCATGACTAAACCGTAGCTCTTGGCAGGCACAGGCAGGGTTCAGAGGTCAGGTCTGTGTCAATAAACAAGGGAGCATGTGATTGGCTCCACAGTGCCTCAAACATTACTGTAGCCTGCTTTGATTATTAAGCTGTGCTCCCACATGTGAGGGCATCATCAGGTGGCTCATCAATATGTTAAGTCTGTTAAGTGTGTGCATGCATAATTAATGACAGTGAATAACGTTCATATTGGCCCCTAACATGTTGTTTGGATGTGTTCACTGATGTGAGTCCTGACTTTGACCCTCCTGAGATCAGTTGCTCGACCTCCAGCCGGCTGCAGGAGACAGGTATAGTGTTTCTGCCCGAGCTTTAGACTGCGCTTGACCCCGCTGCATTGACAACATGTTAGATAACGCGCGGGGGCCAGTCGGCGGAGCCAAGTCGCATGTGTTTGATCAGGAAATCCCGCATGTGGCTTGTACTGGATGGAAATCTGATTAGTAACCTTGGTGATGAAGTGACGGGATCCTGGAGGCTTTGCTTCGATCAGATGTGACAGGCCGGGTTTTTGTCTACAGCTCTAGTGTAGGACAATTACTCGAGGCTGTATGGCTGAGTTTAGAGCATTAGATAAAGTGCCAGACTAATTGAATGCACCAACAGGACTCTCCACAGATAACCTGCACCATTGATCTGGTTTCACTGTTCTCAGTGCCCTACTTGCCATGTAAGACGTAATCTCTGCAAAAACAATACATGATTGTTTATCTGCCGCTCACATTTCACAGAATGAAGGTTTTGTAGACGGAGCAGGGCCGAGACAACATGGTGGCAAAGAAAATCACTGACCTGACGGATGAATTTAGATTCCAGTAGTCAGGAATTTCTAAGCATAACAAACATGTCAGAGCTATTTAGCAGGCACCGGCTGGTGTATATTGTCTCTGATTAGGCTGTTCTGTGCTCGTGTTGCTGCACTTTCAAACAATTTTCTTTAAATTCATTAGCGTTTAAAACATTTTCTTTTACCACGGCCATAAGAAAATAAATCAGCTCCGTGGAGCAGGGAGATGATTAGCAGCAGCAGCAGAGGTGACTTTCCCTGGATTCTGCAAAGCATGAAGATAACGCTCATCTGTTCTTTTGACTCACTCTCAGTCTATAAGGCCTCCAGTTTACTGTTTCCTCGTTATCTAAACACGGATCAAGCGCAGACTCCGCTCGCTGTCTCCAGACACTCAAACAAATCATCTCCTTCACTTGTAATTCTATTTTCCTTCCAAGGGTCGAGGATATTGATATCAAACGGGGACATTTCACACCGAAACACCGGGCCGAGCACACAGAGCCAGCTCGTCGCTAATTTCACAGACATCTGTGAAAAATGTAACCTTCCCGTCGCGTTCGTGATGTCAGCGGCATCGTTGTGTT
>NC_081140.1:1459910-1472410 GCF_958295425.1 Solea solea | reverse complement strand
CTCTCCTTTCTGCCACATGTGTGTGTGTGTGTGTGTGTGTGTGTGTTTGTTGCCTCCTGAGGACCCTTTTCTATCATAAACACTGACCTTGTTAGGACCAGTAGTCCTCATGAGACCAAATCCTGGTCCTGGTGGAGTTAAGGACTAAGATTTGAACTGTGGTTAGATTAAGGTCAGAGTTAGACATTAACTGGTTATGGTAAGGGTTAGTGATAATGCTTTTTTGTGTGTGTGTGCGTGTGTGTGTGTGTGTGTGTGTGTGTGTTTGTGTGTGTGTGTGTGTGTGTGTGTGTGTGTGTGTGTGTGTGTGTGTGTGTGTTGCTGCAGCAGGTGTCACTCATGACAGGCTACAGTGTCTGAACAGACCTTGGCTCAAAACCAAGTGCTAAGTGACATCCAGTGCTAACTAAGACTGTGAGCATAATTACTGTCGCTTGCAGCTGTTCGCACGCACACACACGCACGCACACACACGCACATGCACACGCACACGCACACGCACACACACATATATACACACACATACATATATACTGGGGTGTGTCACAGTCAGTGCTGTGTATACAACCAAACTTAAAAAAAACAGAATATCTAATATGTATATATTAGAGCTGCAACTAACAATTATTTTCATCATCATCGATTAATCTGCCCATTATTTTCTTGATTAATCGTTTGGTCCATAAAATATCAGAAAACCTTAAAAAACATTGATTCGTGTTCGTCAAACCTGGAAATGATGATGTTCTCAATTGTCCCAAAATGATTCACTTTGAATGATTTCTTTGTTCTCCAGAGCAAAGAAATGAAGACAATACTCACATTTAAGAAGCTTAAACAATCAGAAATGTTGTTTTAATCATGAAAAAAGCTTCAAACCGAATAATCAATCATCAAAATAGCTGTCGATTTATTTAGTAATAGTTTAATAATCGATTAAACGATTAATTGTTTCAGCTCTAATATACATATATATGTATATACATATATATGTATATATATATATATATATATGTGTATTAGTTATGTTAGTGAACCTAATTTATTTTTTTGCCTTATTTTTGTCTGCAGATACAGAACCATGGATTTGGGCTCTTCCCTGCCAAAACTCTCCCCCCACCACCACCACCACCTCCCCCTCCCTCCCCCACACATATACCGCCCTGGTATTTTGGAGCCTCTCACGAATACCAGCATGGGCAAGCGTGTCCTACCACTGAACCCCGTCCCACCTCCCTGGTAACTCACTCACACTCACACACACACACAGGCACACACACACAGACACAGACACACACACACACACACACAGACACACACACACAGGCACCGCCCTCATCACCAGCATTGTGCTGCAGTGTAGTTCACTTCCTGCTCCTTCACTGACTCACAATAAACCACATTTGTCCACATTTGGACATTCACACAAACATTTCACCGTTTATCGTAGTCGCACAGCTAATTTAGCTGGGATTCAATCACACACAACTTTATATACACACACGCTGTGAGGTTTACGATGGAGATGGCGGTGTGTGTGTGTGTGTGTGTGTGTCTGAGATTTGCTGTAGATGCCTATCTAGACCCTACAGGATGATTTAAGCAGACAACAGATGGGAAGAGACGACGAGTAGATGGAGAGATAAACACTCAACAGTCGTGACTCAGAGACTCAGAGACACAGAGAGGCTGAGGTGCTTTATCGTCTGCTTCCACAATTACACATTCATTCTTTTATGTTCACACACACACTTCTTATCTCACTCTCACATCTGGACTAACACAACTGCTGTTTACACTGTTTAACAAAAATGTTCACCATTTTAGAAAATGAGTTTAACACATACAATAGTTAGCGTTTGCAAAAGATCCTGTGAGTGTCACTTCAAGAAATTGCTCATTGTTAATTGGACACTCTAAATTGAGTCAATTCACATCCAGTGAAATCCTAGTCCTGGTCCCAAGCCCGGAAAATCTGATGGGATTGCATCAGAAAGAAGTGTACGGATCATCCGCTGTGACGATCCTGACAGAGGAAGAAGCCGAAGGCAACAGACAGAAAGAAAAGTAATAAGGTATGTTACAATATCACGTGTCACATTGTGTTACTTATGTGTCACTTTTGTGTTACTTTCATCAAAACATCCGCTGGTCGGGACAAAGTTATGTTGAGAGCCTACGTTACCATGGTGATGTGGGTTAGATACTCTGAAGATGAGTTTACAATATGTTACAATCTGTGACCAGGACAAGACAACTGCAGTTCATCAGAGACAAGAAGAGGGAGGACAAATGTGACACAGGTCAAAAACAGCATCACTATTAAAAGGTCAAGATTTTAAAAATAGCAAACATCTGAGCTAAATTAAGCCTGGCTTCATGCATCATCACATTTCTGTTTTTGTGATAAGCTACGACAGTTGGTGGCTCCTCCTCCTCGTAAAAGATTCTATGTTTCCACCCGTGTCCAGGTCACATGACATGACAGCATGTTGCGTGGGGGTTTTGAATGACAACATTTTTAAGTGTAAAAAGGACAGAATGAGGTATAATCTGTGAAGAATGTGAAAAATGAAGCTCCATACATGAAACAAAGTCCTGAGATTCAAACAGCATGTGTGTGTGTGTGTGTGTGTGTGTGTGTGTGTGTGTGTGTGTGTGCAGTGCTTTAACTCTTTATTCAAGTGTCGCTGCAGCGCTTTGAGTGACACGAGGCCAGAGAACAGAGGCGGGGAAACAGAAAAACAAAAGATTTTAGCATTTAGCATTTATTACCTTTTAGTGATTAACCTCACCAATACATGACACTACAAGTGCTTCAAAATAAAAGCACTACAAGCTTTACATATGAAAATGTCTGAGAGGAGCTGAGGGCAGACACTTTAAAACTGTATTTAAACTGAAACAAGGAAATACTCTAATAGTGTCTTTATTTACTGTGTAGAATATGTACAAACATGGGTTATATCTCCGATGTTGTGTATATTTCTACAATCTGTTCATCCAATCATCATTCATCAGCCATCACCCAGCGTCTGTACCCGCCCACTGCTCCATTGACTCCCAGAGATGCTGAGCTTCACTGGAGATTACGGTTTTGCCCCATTTACCCAATCAGTGTTTGCCTCACCACGGTGAAGAAAAGCTGCTCTGTGCCGTCTCATCAACTCCACAATATATTCATATAGTTACTATTAATTATTAATGAAATGTAAATAAAACGTACATATTTAACCATGTATTTATATATCCCTTATTATTAATACTTGTTTCATTGTTTGTATTGTGCAGTTTTTCATTTGCTGTCACTGGTGGTGTTCTGCACACTTACAGCTACAACCTGTTTAACATGACTTCTCCAGGACCACAGGTTTAGACCCTTTTTTTTTTTTAACCTCTTAAAGTGGCATCCTTTATGATGTTAATGGCTGAAAAACAATGTATTGTCTCTGGAGAGTCCTCGGTCCTCTGTCCTCTGTCCTCTGTCTAGCTCTCACTCTACGATGACTTTCATTAATATGGACAGCCTAAACAAAGTGTTAAGCCTAACTTTAACAAATAACCAGTTGTAACTAACCCTTATCTTAACCTAACCACACTTCAAACCTTAGCCCTTAACCATTTCCTCAGAAACGCAATTTCTGCCTCATTAGGACCAGGTTTTGGTCTCCATCCAAGGTCAGTGTTGGTGTTTATTCCAGAAAATGTCCTAAAGAGGAACAAATACAAGAACACACACACACACACACACTATGCAATTAGCAGTTGCTGTGCCGGAGGCGCTGAGTCTTGGTAATAAGTGCTTGTTGATGTTTTCCAAATCTTTCTAATAGAAAGAATAAACACGGCCTAACCTTTTAATTGAGTGATGACATGATTGCTGCAGAGGAGGGTCCACACACCGTGTTCCCTTCTTTCATTTCACCCCTCTGCCCCGCCTCCGTCCGTCTGCCCTGTTCCTGTTTGTCTTAATTAGCGCTGCTCACAGCTTCACCATGATTTCTCCCCCTGTCTGTCTGACTGTCTGCCTGCCTGCCTGCCTGTCTGTCTGTGTGTCGTGTAGAGTTGTTTGCTGTGAGTGTGTGGCAGCTTCTCCCACATGTGAGTGTGATGTATGTGGAATGACAATACAGGTCAATGTGCAGGTCTGATTCAACTCTGCACGAGGAGAACATGTTGTGTCTGTCTCTCTCCGTCCGTCTGTCTGTCTGTCTGTGTGTCTCCCTCCATCCGTCTGTCAACACAGACTTTCTCACACAGGAGCACAGACAGGCCAACTGCACGTCTCTTTCTCAGATGCAGTAACAGAACATAATCTCTGAGTTTTTAAGTGCAGTTGCAACTCCATGATGGGTTAGGGTTAGAGAAAAAGAGAGTGATGAAAAGAGAAAGAGCCGTCAGTATATTATGGGTATTATGGGTATGAAGTGTTGCATGACACCTGCACACACATCTGTTGTTTTGCTTCCTGGGAGATGTTCACCAGTTTGATAGAATTTAAGTTCTTTTTTTGCTTTATTTTCTGTACTTTATGAAGTGATTTCTCGTGTCAGAAACATCGTTATTTGCAGCACGTTGTGATTGTTTGTCAGCATCTCCCTGTGGAAGCACTGGACCTAAACATCCGATTCTCGATTATTTCCCCAGGCACAAATCACCTGAGGTTTTCCTCGCAGTAAAACTAAATCTAAATGACATGTTACTTTATTGTTAGTGGAAACTAACACCTGCAGATGAAGTAGATCAAACTAGAGTTTGTCAACATTGAAGTAGGTTTTGAACCTCCATCGTCCAGAAGAAGCTCCGACTCAGTTTGTGAACAAACAGCAAAACTGCATTTTCTTCCCCACACATGCATGTGGTCTGTTGTTCTTAGTTTAACATGTTAATCTATTGAGTGAGGGTGCAGTAACTTCAGTCTTCTCAGCAGCTCCCAGGTTCTGGTTGCTTAGTAACCACAGATGTGACTCAAACTACCAGAAGTCTTGTAAGTTAAAGTTTATCAAACATCTGCTTTCATCACAACAGCACAAAAGTTACATAGTGTTGCTTTAAGCACGAGTTCTACATTCCTGTGCCGTTGTAAGAAGAGATAATAAGTGAAAACATGTCTGTGGTCGGACCAAAGCTAAGTGCAGCCCATTCTGCAGCAGAGTCTTTGTGTTGGTTTGTTGTTTTTGTTGTGAGTTCCAGCTGCCAAGACAATTTGCTAGCGGTCATTTTTTCAGATGTGTCATTAAACCATGTGCAGGAAGTAAATAGAAGCCAGTCCTGGTCGCTGGTGCTGGTGTTTGTGTCTGTATCACAGTGGAATGGCAGGATATGATGACACTGCAGTGTTTGGCATCCAGGGTGAACAGAACACTTGAATTGTGGCGTGCGTTGTTTGTTTCCAGGTTCACATGCATGATCACTTCCAAACGGTTGCTTTTATGAAGACAGTTATTTGCACAGGATGTGGCTGCAGCTTAAAACAGGACAGATCCTCACACACTGAGTGCTGACAGCACTTTTATCCTCTCAGGATTTTACAGAAAAGCCTTTTTAACGTAAAGCTTTTCTCTCTGTTGTGTTTGATTTGTTGCTTTTATCTTTTTAATCTGTGTGTGTGTGTGTGTGTACTTTACATCTATATTTGTTTTTGCAGTGTGTGCATGCATTTCATTATTTACATCACTTAACTTTTCAAAGGAATAGTTGACATTGTTTTTGTTGTGATTTTGCACATGAGACACAGACACTTGCTCTCACCTCTCTCTGAGCATTAAAGGTACAGTTCCAGTCGTTACACAGCGTTCAAAGATCCTTCTTTTGGAGAATGTTCCCTCATTAGTGCAGTATTGTGTTTGGAGATTCCAGAAACACGTCAGAAACAAAGGTTCCTTATAAAAAGCAACAATTGTTCCTTTTCACTGCACATTATATGCAAGCGGTTGCAATTTCCCCCCTTGAATGAGTTTTTTATTCATGCAAATGATACAGAATTGTACCTTACATTTCTGTGACTTTCACACTATTGAATTGCACGTAAACTGGTCCAGATTGATAAGACACAAAGATTTCTTTCAAAAAGGTCTCGTTCCCGTCGCCGAGCAACCCTTTTCACTACACACAGATACTTTGACTTGACTACGACGATGAAGGAGGCTCAACCTCAGTGAAAACACGGCTGACACAAGGAAAAACAAGGCTCTGAAATCGACTTATGCTCACTATGTAATATATAATATATTATACTGTTATTTATTCATTCATTTATGTATCTATGTTTATCTTTTTTTCCCTATAGTCTGACCCTCAGTTAAAATAAAAATAAGAAGTCTAATGCGTGTGCTTAAGTTTAAGTTAAGATGCTGAAACTGTGCTGTTGTTGCATGTTTTATATTCACCAGTCATTTTAATTATGATATTATTAATATTGTCATTAATTCCTTTCATGCACACTTTTCTCAAACATGTCGGCAGCAACAACGGAACAGGTGTACAAACTATTTCTTTCACTCTTGCACGTCTATGCACCCCCCCCTAAAGTGCACGGTCTGTGTGGAAAAGGGGGTGGTCCATGGCCCCCAGGGGAACCAATAGCAGGCCGGGGGGGGGTCGGGGGTCGGGGTGGGCTGTCAACCTATTAGGGAGCCACAGAGGAATTCCCTGTGAAACAGAGACTGACAGAGACGCCTCACAGCTGCACAGCTGCTGCAGACAAGTCGCACTCGCCGTCTTTTTCAACCTGATTCTCTTTTGTCACTTTGTTGTTTAACCTCCTGCACGTCCTCCAGCTCAGGAGACTCGCTTAAGTGCTTACTCCAGACAACCCAACCAGGGAGAGACACACAGTTCACACAGTGAGCCACCGCCTGCAAACAAGCAGCTCGATAATATAACTCATTCATGCTTTCATCGGGCCAAAGACCTGCTTTTAATGAGACAGCACACACACACACACACACACACACATACCAGTGGTTATATATAGCTGGTGAGGTGGGTGTGTTCTGTAGGTGTGAACAGAGTTATCACAAAGACAATAGCTGTGTTTGTAAAGAAGAAGAGGATGTTATGCAGAATGTGTTGAGATTGGAGATAAGAGATTCTAAAAACTGTCAAATGTGTTTATGTGATTATTAATGTTGTGTTATTACTGTTCTCTCTGTTGTTGTGAGAAGACCGTAATAAACTAATTGTGTTATTTTTTTAATAATAATCAGATACAGGGGACTCTGATATGATATGGTTCCTTTCACAGTATATAACACATACCACAACAAGCATTGTCTCTTATTATTGTGTTTTATTATTTTAATGTTTTATTTTAAAGCCCATTCTGTTGTTCACGTTTGCAGAGATACACAATGTTCAGAAAAAGAAGACAAAGCTTTTAAGTTTCAACACATCTGATCGATACTGGGAAGAGGTGTGTGTGTGCGTGCGCGTGCGTGTGCACGTGTGTGTGGGTGCGCGCGCGTGTGTGTGCGTGCGTGCATGCGTGCGTGTGTGTGTGTGTGTGTGTGTGTGTGTGTGGATTCTCTTCCCATCAGCCGAATGATTTTCATTCTTTCAGCGTGTGAACTAAGACAAGACATTCTTACACATGCCAGTCAGTGAACACAAGCAGAAGACCTGCCACACATGTCTCACTCTCTCAGCTCGTTGCACATGTCGCACTCTCTCAGCTCGTTGCACATGTCTCACTCTCTCAGTTTGTTGCACATGTCTCACTCTCTCAGTTTGTTGCACTTGTCTCACTCTCTCAGTTCGTTGCAGTGTCTCACTCTCTCAGTTTGTTGCACAGTGTCTCACTCTCTCAGTTTGTTGCACATGTCTCTCTCTCTCTCTCTCTGTTTGTTGCACGTGTCTCACTCTCTCAGCTCGTTGCACATGTCTCACTCTCTCAGCTCGTTGCACATGTCTCACTCTCAGTTTGTTGCACATGTCTCACTCTCAGTTTGTTGCACATGTCTCTCTCTCTCTCTCTCAGTTTGTTGCACATGTCTCACTTTCTCAGTTTGTTGCACATGTCTCTCTCTCTCTCAGTTTGTTGCACATGTCTCACTCTCTCAGTTTGTTGCACATGTCTCACTCTCACAGTTCGTTGCACATGTCTCACTCTCTCAGTTTGTTGCACAGTGTCTCACTCTCTCAGTTTGTTGCACATGTCTCACTCTCTCAGTTCGTTGCACATGTCTCACTCTCTCAGTTTGCTGCACATGTCTCACTCTCTGAGTTCGTTGCACTTGCTCCAGCAGCATGAACACACACACACACACACACACACACACACACACAGATGGGATGTACACACATTGATTGGCAGGTGGGAGAAAGGAGAGGAAGTGAGGCTGACAGGACTCTCAGGTGGTGTTAACTCCTGACTGACAGGTAGGCCCCGCCCTCACTGACAGGCAGTTAACTCTCTGTTACCCATAAATGAAAAATGAAATGAATATCAAAACAAAACAAAAAAAAGGTTCTGATTATACCTATGGTAGACGTGCAGGCCAACTGCACGTCTCTTTCTCAGATGCAGTAACAGAACATAATCTCTGAGTTTTTAAGTGCAGTTGCAACTCCATGATGGGTTAGGGTTAGAGAAAAAGAGAGTGATGAAAAGAGAAAGAGCCGTCAGTATATTATGGGTATTATGGGTATGAAGTGTTGCATGACACCTGCACACACATCTGTTGTTTTGCTTCCTGGGAGATGTTCACCAGTTTGATAGAATTTAAGTTCTTTTTTTGCTTTATTTTCTGTACTTTATGAAGTGATTTCTCGTGTCAGAAACATCGTTATTTGCAGCACGTTGTGATTGTTTGTCAGCATCTCCCTGTGGAAGCACTGGACCTAAACATCCGATTCTCGATTATTTCCCCAGGCACAAATCACCTGAGGTTTTCCTCGCAGTAAAACTAAATCTAAATGACATGTTACTTTATTGTTAGTGGAAACTAACACCTGCAGATGAAGTAGATCAAACTAGAGTTTGTCAACATTGAAGTAGGTTTTGAACCTCCATCGTCCAGAAGAAGCTCCGACTCAGTTTGTGAACAAACAGCAAAACTGCATTTTCTTCCCCACACATGCATGTGGTCTGTTGTTCTTAGTTTAACATGTTAATCTATTGAGTGAGGGTGCAGTAACTTCAGTCTTCTCAGCAGCTCCCAGGTTCTGGTTGCTTAGTAACCACAGATGTGACTCAAACTACCAGAAGTCTTGTAAGTTAAAGTTTATCAAACATCTGCTTTCATCACAACAGCACAAAAGTTACATAGTGTTGCTTTAAGCACGAGTTCTACATTCCTGTGCCGTTGTAAGAAGAGATAATAAGTGAAAACATGTCTGTGGTCGGACCAAAGCTAAGTGCAGCCCATTCTGCAGCAGAGTCTTTGTGTTGGTTTGTTGTTTTTGTTGTGAGTTCCAGCTGCCAAGACAATTTGCTAGCGGTCATTTTTTCAGATGTGTCATTAAACCATGTGCAGGAAGTAAATAGAAGCCAGTCCTGGTCGCTGGTGCTGGTGTTTGTGTCTGTATCACAGTGGAATGGCAGGATATGATGACACTGCAGTGTTTGGCATCCAGGGTGAACAGAACACTTGAATTGTGGCGTGCGTTGTTTGTTTCCAGGTTCACATGCATGATCACTTCCAAACGGTTGCTTTTATGAAGACAGTTATTTGCACAGGATGTGGCTGCAGCTTAAAACAGGACAGATCCTCACACACTGAGTGCTGACAGCACTTTTATCCTCTCAGGATTTTACAGAAAAGCCTTTTTAACGTAAAGCTTTTCTCTCTGTTGTGTTTGATTTGTTGCTTTTATCTTTTTAATCTGTGTGTGTGTGTGTGTGTACTTTACATCTATATTTGTTTTTGCAGTGTGTGCATGCATTTCATTATTTACATCACTTAACTTTTCAAAGGAATAGTTGACATTGTTTTTGTTGTGATTTTGCACATGAGACACAGACACTTGCTCTCACCTCTCTCTGAGCATTAAAGGTACAGTTCCAGTCGTTACACAGCGTTCAAAGATCCTTCTTTTGGAGAATGTTCCCTCATTAGTGCAGTATTGTGTTTGGAGATTCCAGAAACACGTCAGAAACAAAGGTTCCTTATAAAAAGCAACAATTGTTCCTTTTCACTGCACATTATATGCAAGCGGTTGCAATTTCCCCCCTTGAATGAGTTTTTTATTCATGCAAATGATACAGAATTGTACCTTACATTTCTGTGACTTTCACACTATTGAATTGCACGTAAACTGGTCCAGATTGATAAGACACAAAGATTTCTTTCAAAAAGGTCTCGTTCCCGTCGCCGAGCAACCCTTTTCACTACACACAGATACTTTGACTTGACTACGACGATGAAGGAGGCTCAACCTCAGTGAAAACACGGCTGACACAAGGAAAAACAAGGCTCTGAAATCGACTTATGCTCACTATGTAATATATAATATATTATACTGTTATTTATTCATTCATTTATGTATCTATGTTTATCTTTTTTTCCCTATAGTCTGACCCTCAGTTAAAATAAAAATAAGAAGTCTAATGCGTGTGCTTAAGTTTAAGTTAAGATGCTGAAACTGTGCTGTTGTTGCATGTTTTATATTCACCAGTCATTTTAATTATGATATTATTAATATTGTCATTAATTCCTTTCATGCACACTTTTCTCAAACATGTCGGCAGCAACAACGGAACAGGTGTACAAACTATTTCTTTCACTCTTGCACGTCTATGCACCCCCCCCTAAAGTGCACGGTCTGTGTGGAAAAGGGGGTGGTCCATGGCCCCCAGGGGAACCAATAGCAGGCCGGGGGGGGGTCGGGGGTCGGGGTGGGCTGTCAACCTATTAGGGAGCCACAGAGGAATTCCCTGTGAAACAGAGACTGACAGAGACGCCTCACAGCTGCACAGCTGCTGCAGACAAGTCGCACTCGCCGTCTTTTTCAACCTGATTCTCTTTTGTCACTTTGTTGTTTAACCTCCTGCACGTCCTCCAGCTCAGGAGACTCGCTTAAGTGCTTACTCCAGACAACCCAACCAGGGAGAGACACACAGTTCACACAGTGAGCCACCGCCTGCAAACAAGCAGCTCGATAATATAACTCATTCATGCTTTCATCGGGCCAAAGACCTGCTTTTAATGAGACAGCACACACACACACACACACACACACATACCAGTGGTTATATATAGCTGGTGAGGTGGGTGTGTTCTGTAGGTGTGAACAGAGTTATCACAAAGACAATAGCTGTGTTTGTAAAGAAGAAGAGGATGTTATGCAGAATGTGTTGAGATTGGAGATAAGAGATTCTAAAAACTGTCAAATGTGTTTATGTGATTATTAATGTTGTGTTATTACTGTTCTCTCTGTTGTTGTGAGAAGACCGTAATAAACTAATTGTGTTATTTTTTTAATAATAATCAGATACAGGGGACTCTGATATGATATGGTTCCTTTCACAGTATATAACACATACCACAACAAGCATTGTCTCTTATTATTGTGTTTTATTATTTTAATGTTTTATTTTAAAGCCCATTCTGTTGTTCACGTTTGCAGAGATACACAATGTTCAGAAAAAGAAGACAAAGCTTTTAAGTTTCAACACATCTGATCGATACTGGGAAGAGGTGTGTGTGTGCGTGCGCGTGCGTGTGCACGTGTGTGTGGGTGCGCGCGCGTGTGTGTGCGTGCGTGCATGCGTGCGTGTGTGTGTGTGTGTGTGTGTGTGTGTGTGGATTCTCTTCCCATCAGCCGAATGATTTTCATTCTTTCAGCGTGTGAACTAAGACAAGACATTCTTACACATGCCAGTCAGTGAACACAAGCAGAAGACCTGCCACACATGTCTCACTCTCTCAGCTCGTTGCACATGTCGCACTCTCTCAGCTCGTTGCACATGTCTCACTCTCTCAGTTTGTTGCACATGTCTCACTCTCTCAGTTTGTTGCACTTGTCTCACTCTCTCAGTTCGTTGCAGTGTCTCACTCTCTCAGTTTGTTGCACAGTGTCTCACTCTCTCAGTTTGTTGCACATGTCTCTCTCTCTCTCTCTCTGTTTGTTGCACGTGTCTCACTCTCTCAGCTCGTTGCACATGTCTCACTCTCTCAGCTCGTTGCACATGTCTCACTCTCAGTTTGTTGCACATGTCTCACTCTCAGTTTGTTGCACATGTCTCTCTCTCTCTCTCTCAGTTTGTTGCACATGTCTCACTTTCTCAGTTTGTTGCACATGTCTCTCTCTCTCTCAGTTTGTTGCACATGTCTCACTCTCTCAGTTTGTTGCACATGTCTCACTCTCACAGTTCGTTGCACATGTCTCACTCTCTCAGTTTGTTGCACAGTGTCTCACTCTCTCAGTTTGTTGCACATGTCTCACTCTCTCAGTTCGTTGCACATGTCTCACTCTCTCAGTTTGCTGCACATGTCTCACTCTCTGAGTTCGTTGCACTTGCTCCAGCAGCATGAACACACACACACACACACACACAC